>NC_091333.1:32050083-32272829 GCF_038502225.1 Cherax quadricarinatus | reverse complement strand
CCAGAACCCTGTCAGTCATTGAGACCCTTGCCTGTCTTCAAGAACCCTTGTGATCATCAAGACCCTTGGCTGTCTTTAACAACCCTGGCTGTCTTCAAGACCCTTGGCAGTTTTCAAGACTGGTTTCTCTATTCAAGAACCTTGGCTGTCTTCAAGACCTCTGGCTGTCTTCAAGAACACTAGCTGTCTTCAAGACCCTTGGCTGTCTTCAGGGCCCTGGCTGCTGAGGCCTCTAGCTGCCTTGAAGACCCCTGGATGTCTTCAAGAACCCTAGCTGTCTTCAAGACACTTGACTGTCTTCAAGTCCCTTGGCAGTCTTCAAGAACCCTGGCAGTCTACAAGACCCTTGGCTGTCTTCAAGAACGCTGGTTGTCTTCAAGACCCTTGGCTGTTTTCAAGAACCCGATCTGTCTTCAAGACCCTTAACTTTCTTCAAGACTCCTGGCTGTCTTCAAGAACCATGGTTGTCTTCAAGACCCTTGGGTGTGTTCAAGATCCCTATGTGTCTTCAAGACTCTTGTCTGTCTTGAAAAACCCTGGCTGTCTTCAAGACCTCTGGCTGTCTTCAAGTCCTCTGGCTGACTTCAAAAACTTGGGTGTCTTCAAGACCTTTGGATGTCTTCAAGAACCCTGGCGGTCTTCAAGACGCCCTGGCTGTCTTCAAAACCCCAAGTTGCCTTCAAAAACGCTGGCTCTCTTCAAGACCCTTGGCTGTCGTCAAGAACCCTGGATGTCTTCAAGACCCTTGGCTGTCTTCAAGACACCTGGCTGTCTTCAAGAACCCTGGCTGTCTTCAATAACCTTTCCTGTCTTCAAGAACCCTGGCTGTTTTAAAGAACCCTCCCTATCTTCAAGACCCTTTGCTGTTTTCAAGATCCCTGGCTGACTTCAAGAACCCTGGCTGTCTTCAAGACTCTTGGCTGTCTTCCAGAACCCTGGCAGTCATTGAGACCCTTGCCTGTCTTCAAGAACCCTTGCAATCATCAAGTCCCTTGGCTGTCTTTAAGAAACCTGGCTGTCTTCAATACCCTTGGCAGTTTTCAAGACTGCTGGCTGTCTTCAAGACCCTTTGCTGTCTTCAAGATCTCCCTTGCTGACTTTCAAGAACCATGTGGCTGTTCTTCAAGAACCCTGCTGCTCTTCAAGACCCTCCCTTGGCTGTCTTCAGGACCCTTACCCCCTTGTCTTCAGGAACCCTGGTTGTCTTCAATGACCCTTTGGCCATATTCTTTCAAGCCCCTAGCTGTCCTTCAAGAATCCCTGGCTTGTCTTCAAGACTCTTGGCTTGTCTTCCACCAACCCTGGCAGTCATTGAGACTCCCTTGCCTGTCTTCAAGAAACTTCTTTGCGATCATCAATGACCCTTTGGCTGTCTTTTAAGAAACCTGTTCTGACCTTCTAGGACCCTGGAAGCTTATTCAAGACTGCTGGCTGTCTTCAAGAACCTTTGGCTGTCTTCTTCAAGACCTTCTGGCTGTCTTCAAGAACTCTTGGCTGTCTTCTAAGACCCTTGGCTGTCTTCAAGAACTCCCTGGCTGTCTTCAAGACTCCCTTGGCTGGTCATCAAGAACTCCCTGTCTGTCTTCAATGACACTTGGATCATCTTCTTCAAGTACCTTGGCTGTCTTCTTCAAGAACCCTGGCTGCTCCTTTAAGAACCCTGGCTGCTTTTCAAGACCCTTAGCTGTGTTCCCAAGACCTCCCTGGCTGACCTCAGGAACCCTGGCTTGTCTTCTCAAGACCCCTTAGGCTTGTCTTCTTCACGAACCCTGTCTTCCATGGAACCTAGACCTATCTTCAAGAACGTTGGCTGTCTTCAAGACCTGTGGCTTGACTTCGTAAAACCTTGGCTTGTCTTCTCAAGAACCTCCCTTGCGGGACTTATCAAGACCCTGGATTGTCTTTTAAGAAACCTGTCTGTCTTGTAGACCTTGGAAGTTTTTTCTAAGACTGGGCATTGGCTGCCTTCAAGAACCCATGGCTGTTCCTCAAGCCACCCTGGCTATTGTCTTCAAGAAATCTGGATTGCCTTCAAGACTCCCTTGGCTGTCTTCAAGAACCCTGGCTGTCTTCTAAGACCCCTACTTGTCATCAACAATCCCTGTCTGTCTTCAAGACCTTCTAGCTCCCCTTGGAATATGCCTCCCCTGGTTGTCTTCAAGAACCCTAGCTGTCTTCAAGACACTTGACTCTGTCTTCAAGTACCTTGGCTGTCTTCAAGAACCCCTGGCAGTCTTCAAGACTTTGGATTGTCTTCTTCAAGAACCCTTGGCTATCTTTCACACGAACTTCCTTGACTGTCTTGAAGAACCTTCCTTGCTGTCGCTTCAATACCTCTTTGCTGTCTTCAAGACCTCTGGCTGCTTTTCTCAAGAACCTTGGCTGTCTTCACAAATACTTGGCTTTCCTTTCACAACCCTGGCCCAAGGTCTTCAAGACTGTTACTGTTCTTCAAGAACCCTGGCTGTCTTTCAAGACTCCTTGCTGTAAGAACACTTGGCTCAACACAACCACCCCTGATTTCTTCAAGACTCCTGGCTGTCTTCGAGAACCATGGTCACCTCAAGACCCTTAGCTGTGTTCTAAGATCCCTCGTGTGTCATCAACACAACTTACTGTCTTCAATGAACCCTGGCTGTCTTCTAGACCCTTGGCTGTCTTCAAGTCCCCTACAAGTCTTAGTAGAACCCCTGGCTTGTCCTTTAAGAACCTTGATGTCTTCAAGAACCCAGGCTGTCTTCAAGACCCTTTGCCTGTTTTTTCAAGAACTTTCCATGGCTGTCTTCTCAAGACCTCTTCATGCCTTCAAGACCTCTTGCTGTTTTCAAGAACTCCCTGGCTGTTATCAAGACCTTTGCTTGTCTTCAAGAACCTTTGGCTGTCTTCAAGACCTCCTTGGCTGTCTTCAAGAAACCTCTTGGCTGTCTTCAAGATCTTTTGGCTTGTCTTCAATTAACCTAACCCTGGCAGCCTTCCAATTACACTTTGGATTGTCTTGAAGACCCCTGGCTTTCTTTCAACACTCCATTGGATTGTCCTTCAAGACCCCTGCCTTATGTCTTCTAAGAACCTCCTACATGTCTTCAACACCATTGGCTGTCCTAAAGAACCCTCGCTGTCTTCAAGAACTAAGAACCCTGGCTGTCTTCAACACCTGTGGCTGTCCCTTCAAGACCCTGGCAGTTTTCAAGAACCCCTGGCTTCTTCGAGACTCTTGGCTGTCTTGAAGCGGACCCTTGTATGTCTTCAAGATCCTTGATTTCTTCAATGACGCCTCCCTGGCTGTCTTTAAAAAATCTGGGCTGTCTTCAAGAATCCTTTGGCTGTCTTCGATTACCTCCCTGGCTGTCTTCAGTTCAATGAACCCTGGCTGTCTTCAAGAACCTTGGCTTGTTTTCAAGACCCTGCTTGTTCTTCTCAATGACCTTTTGGCTTACCTGCCTAAGAACCCTCGGCCTATTGTCTTCAAGACCTCCAGGCTGTCTTCTCCTTCACAATGTCTTCAAAACCCTTGGCTGTCTTCCAGAGCTCTGGCTGTCTTTAAGACCTTTGGCTGTCTTCAAGAACCATGGTTGTCTTCAAGACCTCTGGATGCTTTAAAGACCAGTCTCTGTCTTTAAGGCCCCTGGCTGTCTTCACGACCCTTGGCTGTCTTCAAGTTCCCAGGTTGTCTTCAAGAACGCTTGCTCTCTTCAAAACCCTTGGCTGTCTTCAAGAACCCTCTCTGTCTTCAAGACCCTTGGTGTCTTTATGAACCCTGGCTGTCTTCAAGACCCTTGGCCATCTTCAAGAACCCTGGCTGTCTTCAAGACCCTTGGCCATCTTCAAGAACCCTGGCTGTCTTCAAGACCCTTGGCTGTCTTTATGAACCCTGGCTGTCTTCAAGACATTTGGCTGTCTTCAAGAACCATTGCTGTCTTCAAGACCTCTGGCTGTCTTCAAGACCTCTGGCTGTCTTCAAGACCTCTTTCTGTCTTCAAGACCTCTGGATGTCTTCAAGAACCCTGGCTGTCTTCAAGACGTCTGGTTGCCTTCAAGATCTCTTGCTGTCTTCAAGACCTCTGGTTGTCTTGAAGATTCCTGGATGTCTACAAAACCCTTGGCTATCTTCAAGACCCCTGAATGTCTTCAAGACCTCTTGCTGCCTTCAAGAACCCCAGCTGCCTTCAAGACCCCTGGCTGTCTTCAAGACCCCTGGCTGGCTTCAAGACCAATGGCTGTCTTCAAGACCCATGGCTGTTTTAAAGACCTCTGGCTGTTTTCAAGAACCTTGGCCGTTTTCAAGACCCCAAGCTGTCTTCAAGATCACTGGCCCCTTCAAGACCCCTGGCTGTTTTCAAAACCCTTGGCTGTCTTCAAGAATTGTGGCTGTCTTCAGGACCTCTGACTGCTTTCAAGACCTAAGGCTCTCTTCAAGAACCCTGGCTGTCTTCAAGACCTCTGGCTTTCTTCAAGACCCTTTCCTGTCTCAAGAACCCTGGCTGTCTTCAAGACCCCTTGCTGTCTTCAAGACCTCTGGGTGTCTTCAAGAACCATGGCTATCTTCAAGACCCTTGGCTGATTTGAAGAACCCTGGCTGTCTTAAACACCCTTTGCTGTCTTCAAGAACCCTTGTTGTCTTCTAGACCCTTGGATGTCTTCAAGAACCCTGGCTGTCTTCAAGACCTCTGCCTGTCTTCTAGAAACCTTGCTGTCCTGAAGACCATTGGCTGTCTTCAAGAACCCTGGTTGTCTTCAAGACCCTTGGCTGTCTTCAAGAACCCAGGCAGTCTTCAAGACTTTTGGCTATGTTCAACAACCCAGGCTGTCTTCAAGGCCTTTGGCTGTCTTCAAGAATCTTAACTGTCTTCTAGATCCCTTGCTGTCTTCAAGACCTCTGGCTGTCTTCAAGACCCTTGGCTGTCTTCAAGACCGTTGGCTGTCTTCACGAGGCCCTATCTGTCTTCAAGACGCCCTAGCAGTCTTGAAGACGTGCTGGTTGTCTTCAAGATCCCTGGCTGTCTTCAAGACAATTAGCTATCTTTAAGACCCCTGGCTGCCTTCAAGAACATTTTCTGTCTTCAGGACCTTTGCCTGTCTTCAAGAACCCTCGCTGTCTTCAAGACCCTTGGGAGTCTTCCAGATGCACTGGCTCTCTGCAATAACCCTAGCTGTCTTCAAGACCCTTGGTTGTCTTCAAGAGCCCTGGCTGTCTTCAAGAACCCTAGCTGTCTTCAAGACCCTTAGCTGTCTTCAAGAACCCTGGATGTCTTCGAGACCCTTCGCTGTTTTCAAGAACCCTGGCTGTCTTGAAGACCCTTGGCTGCCTTCAAGACCCCTGGCTGACTTCAATAACCCTGGCTGTCTTCAAGACCCTTGCCTGTCTTCAAGAACCCTGACTGTCTTCAAGATCCCTGGCTCTCTTCAACACCTCTGGCAGACTTCAAGATCCCTGGCTGTCTTCAAGACCTTTGGATGTCTTCAAGAACCCTCGCATTCTTCAAGACCACTGGCTGTCTTCACTGGCTGTCTTCAAGACCCTGGGTGTCTTGAAGCCCTGGCTGTCTTCAATACCCCTGGCAGCCTTCAAGAACCCTGGCTGTCTTCAAGATCCTTGGCTGTCGTCAAGAACCCTGGCTGTCTTCAAGAACCCTGGATATTTTCAAGACCTTTGGCTGTCTTCAAGACCTTTTTCTGACTTCAAGAACCCTAGCTGTCTTCAAGACTCTTGGCTAACTTCAAGAACCCTGGCTGTCTTCAAGACCCTTGGCTGTCTTCGAGAAACCTGGCAGTCTTCAAGAACCCTGGCTATTTTCAAGACCTTTGGCTGTCTTCAAGAACCCTGGTGGTCCTCAAGACCCTTGGATATCTTCAAGACACTGACTGTCTTCAAGAACCTTGGCTGTCTTCAAGACCCTTGGCTGTCTTCAAGATCCCTGGCTTTCTTCAATACCCTTGGCTGTCTTCAGGGACCCTGGCCGTCTTCAAGACCTCTGGCTGTCTTTAAGAACCCTGGCTGTCTTCAAGACTCTTGGCTGTCTTCAAGATCCCTGGCTGTCTTCAAGACCATTTGATGTCTTCAAGAACCCTGGCTGTCTTCAAGACCACTTGCTGTCTTCAAGACCTCTGGCTGTCTTAAAGAACCCTGGCTGTCTTCAAGACCCTTGGCTTTCTTCAAGACCCTTAATTGTCTTCAAGACGCCCTGGCTGTCTTCAAGATGCCCTGCCTGTCTTCAAGCACCCTGGCTGTTTCCAAGACCATTGGCTGTCTTCAAAACCCCTGGCTGTCTTCAAGTCCCTTGGCTGTCTTTAAGAACCCAGGCTATCTTCAAGAACCCTGTCTGTCTTCAAGACCCTTAGCTGTCTTCAAGACGCCCTGGCTGTCTTCAAAACTCCCTGGCTGTCTTCAAGACCATTGGCTGTCTTCAAGTACCCTGGCTGTCTTCAATAACCCTGGCTGTCTTCAAAACTCTTGGCTCTCTTCAAGACCCCTTTCTGTCTTCAAGACCCTTGGCTGTCTTTATGAACCATGGCTGTCTTCAAGACCCTTGGCTGTCAAGAACCGTTGCCGTCTTCAAGACCAATGGCTGTCTTCAAGAACCCTGGCTGTCTTCAAGACCCTTGGCTGTCTTCCAGACCGTAGGCTGTTTTCAAGGCCCTGGCTGACTTCAAGACCCTTGGCTGTCTTCAAGACCTCTGGATGTCTTCAAAAACCATGGCTGTCTTCAAGACCCTTGGCTGTCTCCAAGATCCCTGGGTGTCTTCTTGACCATTGAGTGTCTTCAAGAACCCTGGCTGGCTTCAGGACCTCTGGCTGTCTTCAAGAACCCTGGCTGTCTTCAAAACCCTTGGCTGTCTTCCAGAGCTCTGGCTGTCTTCAAGACCTTTGGCTGTCTTCAAGAACCATGGTTGTCTTCACGACCTCTGGATGCTTTAAAGACCTGTCTCTGTCTTTAAGGCCCCTGGCTGTCTTCACGACCCTTGGCTGTCTTCAAGTTCCCTGGTTGTCTTCAAGAACGCTTGCTCTCTTCAAAACCCTTGGCTGTCTTCAAGAACCCTCTCTGTCTTCAAGACCCTTGGTGTCTTTATGAACCCTAGGTGTCTTCAAGACCCTTGGCCGTCTTCAAGAACCCTGGCTGTCTTCAAGACCCTTGGCTGTCTTTATGAACCCTGGCTGTCTTCTAGACACTTGGCTGTCTTCAAGAACCATTGCTGTCTTCAAGACCTCTGGCTGTCTTCAAGACCTCTGGCTGTCTTCAAGACCTTCGGCTGTCTTCAAGACCTCTGGCTGTCTTCAAGACCTTTTTCTGTCTTCAAGACCTCTGGATGTCTTCAAGAACCCTGGCTGTCTTCAAGACGTCTGGTTGCCTTCAAGATCTCTTGCTGTCTTCAAGACCTCTGGTTGTCTTGAAGATTCCTGGATGTCTACAAAACCCTTGGCTATCTTCAAGACCCCTGACTGTCTTCAAGACCTCTTGCTGCCTTCAAGAACCCCATTTGCCTTCAAGACCCCTGGCTGTCTTAAAGACCCCCGGCTTGCTTCAAGACCCATGGCTGTCTTCAAGACCCATAGCTGTCTTAAAGACCTCTGGCTGTTTTCAAGAACCTTGGCTGTCTTCAAGACCCCAAGCTGTCTTCAAGATCACTGGCCCCCTTCAAGACCCCTGGCTGTCTTCAAAACCCTTGACTGTCTTCAAGAACCCTGGCTGTCTTCAGGACCTCTGGCTGTCTTCAAGATCACTGGCTTTCTTCAATACCCTTGGCTGTCTTCAGGGACCCTGGCCGTCTTCAAGACCTCTGGCTGTCTTTAAGAACCCTGGCTGTCTTCAAGACTCTTGGCTGTCTTCAAGATCCCTGGCTGTCTTCAAGACCCTTTGATGTCTTCAAGAACCCTGGCTGTCTTCAAGACCTCTGGCTTCCTTCAAGACCCCTGGCTGTCTTCAAGAACCCTGGCTGTCTTCAGGGACCCTGGCCGTCTTCAAGACCTCTGGCTGTCTTTAAGACCCTGGCTCAAGTCTGTCTTCAAGACCCTGGCTGTCTTCAAGACCCTGGCTGTCTTCAAGACCCTTGGTCCTCAAGACCCTTGGATATCTTCAAGACACTGATGTCTTCAAACCCTTGGCTGTCTTCAAGACCTCTGGCTGACCTCTGGCTGTCTTCAAGACCCCTTTGGCTGTCTTCAAGACCCCTGGCTGTCTTCAAGAACCCTGGCTGTCTTCAAGACCCTTGGCTTTCTTCAAGTCCCCTGGATGTCTTCAAGAACCCTGGCTGTCTTCAAGACCCTTGGCTGTCATCAAGAACCCTGGCTGTCTTCAAGACCCTTGGCTGTCTTGAAGACCCCTGGCTGTCTTCAAGATCCCTGGCTGTCTTCAAGACCTCTGGCCATTTTCAAGAACGCTGGCTGTCTTCAAGATCCTTGGCTGTCTTCAAGAACCCTGGCTCTCTTCAAGACCCTTGGCTGTCTTCAAGAACCTTGGCTGTCATCGAGACCCTTGACTGTCTTCAAGAACCCTGGCTGTCTTCAAGACCTCTTGCTGTCTTCAAGACCTCTGGCTGTCTTAAAGAACCCTGGCTGTCTTCAAGACCCTTGGCTTTCTTCAAGACCCTTAATTGTCTTCAAGACGCCCTGGCTGTCTTCAAGATGCCCTGGCTGTCTTCAAGCACCCTGGCTGTTTCCAAGACCATTGGCTGTCTTCAAAACCCCTGGCTGTCTTCAAGTCCCTTGGCTGTCTTTAAGAACCCAGGCTGTCTTCAAGAACCCTGTCTGTCTTCAAGACCCTTAGCTGTCTTCAAGACGCCCTGGCTGTCTTCAAGACTCCCTGGCTGTCTTCAAGACCATTGGCAGTCTTCAAGTACCCTGGCTGTCTTCAATAACCCTGGCTGTCTTCAAAACTCTTGGCTCTCTTCAAGACCCCTTTCTGTCTTCAAGACCCTTGGCTGTCTTTATGAACCATGGCTGTCTTCAAGACTCTTGGCTGTCTTCCAGACCGTAGGCTGTTTTCAAGGCCCTGGCTGACTTCAAGACCCTTGGCTGTCTTCAAAACCTCTGGATGTCTTCAAAAACCACGGCTGTCTTCAAAACCCCCGGCTGTCTTCAAGACCATTGACTATCTTCAAGACCCTTGGCTGTCTTCAAGATCCCTGGCTGTCTTCATGACCATTGAGTGTCTTCAAGAACCCTGGCTGGCTTCAGGACCTCTGGCTGTCTTCAAGAACCCTGGCTGTCTTCAAAACCCTTGGCTGTCTTCCAGAGCTCTGGCTGTCTTTAAGACCTTTGGCTGTCTTCAAGAACCATGGTTGTCTTCAAGACCTCTGGATGCTTTAAAGACCTGTCTCTGTCTTTAAGGCCCCTGGCTGTCTTCACGACCCTTGGCTGTCTTCAAGTTCCCAGGTTGTCTTCAAGAACGCTTGCTCTCTTCAAAACCCCTGGCTGTCTTCAAGAACCCTCTCTGTCTTCAAGACCCTTGGTGTCTTTATGAACCCTGGCTGTCTTCAAGACCCTTGGCCATCTTCAAGAACCCTGGCTGTCTTCAAGACCCTTGGCTGTCTTTATGAACCCTGGCTGTCTTCAAGACCCTTGGCTGTCTTCAAGAACCATTGCTGTCTTCAAGACCTCTGGCTGTCTTCAAGACCTCTGGCTGTCTTCAAGACCTTCGGCTGTCTACAAGACCTCTGGCTGTCTTCAAGACCTCTTTCTGTCTTCAAGACCTCTGGATGTCTTCAAGAACCCTGGCTGTCTTCAAGACGTCTGGTTGCCTTCAAGATCTCTTGCTGTCTTCAAGACCTCTGGTTGTCTTGAAGATTCCTGGATGTCTACAAAACCCTTGGCTATCTTCAAGACCCCTGACTGTCTTCAAGACCTCTTGCTGCCTTCAAGAACCCCAGCTGCCTTCAAGACCCCTGGCTGTCTTAAAGACCCCTGGCTGGCTTCAAGACCCATGGCTGTCTTCAAGACCCATGGCTGTTTTAAAGACCCCTGGCTGTTTTCAAGAACCTTGGCCATCTTCAAGTCCCCAAGCTGTCTTCAAGATCACTGGCCCCCTTCAAGACCCCTGGCTGTCTTCAAAACCCTTGGCTGTCTTCAAGAATCCTGGCTGTCTTCAGGACCTCTGACTGCTTTCAAGACCTAAGGCTCTCTTCAAGAACCCTGGCTGTCTTCAAGACCTCTGGCTGTCATCAAGACCCTTTCCAGTCTTTAAGAACCCTGGCTGTCTTCAAGACCCCTTGCTGTCTTCAAGATCTCCGGGCGTCTTCAATAACCATGGCTATCTTCAAGACCCTTGGCTGATTTGAAGAACCCTGGCTTTCTTAAACACCCTTTGCTGTCTTCAAGAACCCTTGTTGTCTTCTAGACCCTTGGATGTCTTCAAGAACCCTGGCTGTCTTCAAGACCTCTGCCTGTCTTCTAGAACCCTTGCTGTCCTGAAGACCCTTGGCTGTCTTCAAGATCCCTGGTTGTCTTCAAGACCCTTGGCTGTCTTCAAAAACCAAGGCTGTCTTCAAGACTTTTGGCTGTCTTCAACAACCCAGGCTGTCTTCAAGGCCTTTGGCTGTCTTCAAGAATCTTAACTGTCTTCTAGATCCCTTGCTGTCTTCAAGACCTATGGCTGTCTTCAAGACCTCTGGCTGTCTTCAAGACCCTTGGCTGTCTTCAAGACCGTTGGCTGTCTTCACTAGGCCCTATCTGTCTTCAAGACGCCCTAGCAGTCTTGAAGACGTGCTGGTTGTCTTCAAGATCCCTGGCTGTCTTCAAGACAATTAGCTATCTTTAAGACCCCTGGCTGTCTTCAAGAACATTTTCTGTCTTCAAGACACTTGCCTGTCTTCAAGAACCCTCGCTGTCTTCAAGACCCTTGGCTGTCTTCCAGATGCACTGGCTCTCTTCAACAACCCTAGCTGTCTTCAAGACCCTTGGTTCTCTTCAAGAGCCCTGGCTGTCTTCAAGAACCCTAGCTGTCTTCAAGACCCTTAGCTGTCTTCAAGAAACCTGGCTATCTTCGAGACCTTTGGCTGTTTTCAAGAACCCTGGCTGTCTTGAAGACCCTTGGCTGCCTTCAAGACCCCTGGCTGACTTCAATAACCCTGGCTGTCTTCAAGACCCTTGCCTGTCTTCAAGAACCCTGACTGTCTTCAAGATCCCTGGCTCTCTTCAACACCTCTGGCAGACTTCAAGATCCCTGGCTGTCTTCAAGACCTTTGGATGTCTTCAAGAACCCTCGCATTCTTCAAGACCACTTTCTGTCTTCAAGATGCCCTGGCTGTCTTCAATACCCCTGGCAGCCTTCAAGAACCCTGGCTGTCTTCAAGATCCTTGGCTGTCGTCAAGAACCCTGGCTGTCTTCAATCCCTGGCTCTCTTCAAACCCTGGACTTCAAGATCCCTGGCTGTTTCAAGACCTTTGGCTGTCTTCAAGACCACTGGACCTTTGGCTGTCTTGACTTCAAGAACCCTGTCTGTCTTCAAGAACCCTGGATTTTTTCAAGACCTTTGGCTGTCTTCAAGACCTTTGGCTGACTTCAAGAACCCTGGGTGTCTTCAAGACTCTTGGCTAACTTCAAGACCCTTGGCTGTCTTCAAGAAACCTGGCTGTCTTCAAGAACCCTGGCTATTTCAAGACCTTTGGCTGTCTTCATGAACCCTGGCCGTCCTCAAGACCCTTGGATGTCTTCAAGACCCTGACTGTCTTCAAGAACTTTGGCTGTCTTCAAGACCCTTGGCTGTCTTCAAGATCCCTGGCTGTCTTCAATACCCTTGGCTGTCTTCAGGGACCCTGGCTGTCTTCAAGACCTCTGGGTGTCTTTAAGAACCCTGGCTGTCTTCAAGACTCTTGGCTGTCTTCAAGATCCCTGGCTGTCTTCAAGACCATTTGATGTCTTCAAGAACCCTGGCTGTCTTCAAGACCTCTTGCTGTCTTCAAGACCTCTGGCTGTCTTAAAGAACCCTGGCTGTCTTCAAGACCCTTGGCTTTCTTCAAGACCCTTAATTGTCTTCAAGACGCCCTGGCTGTCTTCAAGATGCCCTGGCTGTCTTCAAGCACCCTGGCTGTTTCCAAGACCATTGGCTGTCTTCAAAACCCCTGGCTGTCTTCAAGTCCCTTGGCTGTCTTTAAGAACCCAGGCTGTCTTCAAGAACCCTGTCTGTCTTCAAGACCCTTAGCTGTCTTCAAGACGCCCTGGCTGTCTTCAAAACTCCCTGGCTGTCTTCAAGACCATTGGCTGTCTTCAAGTACCCTGGCTGTCTTCAATAACCCTGGCTGTCTTCAAAACTCTTGGCTCTCTTCAAGACCCCTTTCTGTCTTCAAGACCCTTGGCTGTCTTTATGAACCATGGCTGTCTTCAAGACCCTTGGCTGTCAAGAACCCTCGCCGTCTTCAAGACCAATGGCTGTCTTCAAGAACCCTGGCTGTCTTCAAGACCCTTGGCTGTCTTCCAGACCGTAGGCTGTTTTCAAGGCCCTGGCTGACTTCAAGACCCTTGGCTGTCTTCAAGACCTCTGGATGTCTTCAAAAACCATGGCTGTCTTCAAGACCCCCGGCTGTCTTCAAGACCATTGACTATCTTCAAGACCCTTGGCTGTCTCGATGATCCCTTGGTGTCTTCTTGACCATTGAGTGTCTTCAAGAACCCTGGCTGGCTTCAGGACCTCTGGCTGTCTTCAAGAACCCTGGCTGTCTTCAAAACCCTTGGCTGTCTTCCAGAGCTCTGGCTGTCTTCAAGACCTTTGGCTGTCTTCAAGAACCATGGTTGTCTTCACGACCTCTGGATGCTTTAAAGACCTGTCTGGCTGTCTTCACGAACCCTGGCTGTCCTCAAGACCCTTGGCTGTCTTCAAGACCCCTGGCTGTCTTCAAGAACCCTGGCTGTCTTCAAAACCCTTGCCTGTCTTCAAGAACCCTCTCTGTCTTCAAGACCCTTGGTGTCTCTTTTATGACACCTCTGACTGTCTTCAAGACCCCTGGCTGTCTTCAAGACCTCCTGGCTGTCTTCAAGACCTCTTGCTGTCTTCAAGAACCCTGGCTGTCTTCAAGACCTCTTGGCTGTCTTCAAGAACCCTGGCTGTCTTCAAGACCTCTTGGCTGTCTTCAAGACCTCTGGCTGTCTTCAAGACCTCTTGGCTGTCTTCAAGACCTCTGACTGTCTTCAAGACCTCTTGGCTGTCTTCAAGACCTCTTGACTGTCTTCAAGATTTCTTGGCTGTCTTCAACACCTCTGGCAGACTTCAAGATCCCTGGCTGTCTTCAAGACCTTTGGATGTCTTCAAGAACCCTCGCAGTCTTCAAGACCACTGGCTGTCTTCAAGATGCCCTTGGCTGTTTTCAAGAACCCTGGCTGTCTTGAAGACCCTTGGCTGCCTTCAAGACCCCTGGCTGACTTCAATAACCCTGGCTGTCTTCAAGACCCTTGCCTGTCTTCAAGAACCCTGACTGTCTTCAAGACCTTTGGCTGACTTCAAGAACCCTGGGTGTCTTCAAGACTCTTGGCTAACTTCAAGAACCCTGGCTGTCTTCAAGACCCTTGGCTGTCTTCAAGAAACCTGGCTGTCTTCAAGAACCCTGGCTATTTCAAGACCTTTGGCTGTCTTCATGAACCCTGGCATTCCTCAAGACCCTTGGATATCTTCAAGACCCTGACTGTCTTCAAGAACTTTGGCTGTCTTCAAGACTCTTGGCTGTCTTCAAGATCTATGGCTGTCTTCAATACCCTTGGCTGTCTTCAGGGACCCTGGCTGTCTTCAAGACCTCTGGGTGTCTTTAAGAACCCTGGCTGTCTTCAAGACTCTTGGCTGTCTTCAAGATCCCTGGCTGTCTTCAAGACCCTTTGATGTCTTCAAGAACCCTGGCTGTCTTCAAGACCCTTGGCTTTCTTCAAGACCCTGGCTGTCTTCAAGAACCCTGGCTGTCTTCAAGACCCTTGGCTGTCTTCAAGACCCTTAATTGTCTTCAAGACGCCCTGGCTGTCTTCAAGATGCCCTGGCTGTCTTCAAGAACCCTGGCTCTCTTCAAGACCCTTGGCTGTCTTCAAAACCACTGGATGTCTTCAAGTCCCTTGGCTGTCTTTCAAGAACCCTGGCTGTCTTCAAGAACCCTGTCTGTCTTCAAGACCCTTCAAGCTGTCTTCAAGACGCCCTGGCTGTCTTCAAGCACTCCCTGGCTGTCTTCAAGACCATTGGCTGTCTTCAAGTACCCTGGCTGTCTTCAATAACCCTGGCTGTCTTCAAGACTCTTGGCTGTCTTCAAGACCCCTTTCTGTCTTCAAGACCCTTGGCTGTCTTCATGAACCCTGGCTGTCTTCAAGACTCCCTTGGCTGTCTTCAAGACCCCTGGCTGTCTTCAAGACCCTGGCTGTCTTCAAGAACCCTGGCTGTCTTCAAGACCCTTGGCTCTTCAAGAACCCTCGCCGTCTTCAAGACCAATGGCTGTCTTCAAGAACCCTGGCTGTCTTCAAGACCCTTGGCTGTCTTCCAGACCGTAGGCTGTTTTCAAGGCCCTGGCTGACTTCAAGACCCTTGGCTGTCTTCAAGACTTCTGGATGTCTTCAAAAACCATGGCAGTCTTCAAGACTCCCGGCTGTCTTCAAGACCATTGACTATCTTCAAGACCCTTGGCTGTCTCCAAGATCCCTGGGTGTCTTCTTGACCATTGAGTGTCTTCAAGAACCCTGGCTGGCTTCAAGACCTCTGGCTGTCTTCAAGAACCCTGGATGTCTTCAAAACCCTTGGCTGTCTTCTAGAGCTCTGGCTGTCTTCAAGACCTTTGGCTGTCTTCAAGAACCATGGTTGTCTTCAAGACCTCTGGATGCTTTAAAGACCTGTCTCTGTCTATAAGGCCCCTGGCTGTCTTCACGACCCTTGGCTGTCTTCAAGTTCCCTGGTTGTCTTCAAGAACGCTTGCTCTCTTCAGAACCCTTTGCTGTCTTCAAGAACCCTCTCTGTCTTCAAGATCCTTGGTGTCTTTATGAACCCTAGCTGTCTTCAAGACCCTTGGCCGTCTTCAAGAACCCTGGCTGTCTTCAAGACCCTTGGCTGTCTTTATGAACCCTGGCTGTCTTCAAGACCCTTGGCTGTCTTCAAGAACCATTGCTGTCTTCAAGACCTCTGGCTGTCTTCAAGACCTTCGGCTGTCTTCAAGACCTCTGGCTGTCTTCAAGACCTTTTTCTGTCTTCAAGACCTCTGGATGTCTTCAAGAACCCTGGCTGTCTTCAAGACGTCTGGTTGCCTTCAAGATCTCTTGCTGTCTTCAAGACCTCTGGTTGTCTTGAAGATTCCTGGATGTCTACAAAACCCTTGGCTATCTTCAAGACCCCTGACTGTCTTCAAGACCTCTTGCTGCCTTCAAGAACCCCAGCTGCCTTCAAGACCCCTGGCTGTCTTAAAGACCCCTGGCTGGCTTCAAGACCCTTGGCTGTCTTCAAGACCCATGGCTGTCTTAAAGACCTCTGGCTGTTTTCAAGAACCTTGGCTGTCTTCAAGACCCCAAGCTGTCTTCAAGATCACTGGCCCCCTTCAAGACCCCTGGCTGTCTTCAAAACCCTTGACGGTCTTCAAGAACCCTGGCTGTCTTCAGGACCTCTGGCTGCTTTCAAGACCTAAGGCTCTCTTCAAGAACCCTGGCTGTCTTCAAGACCTCTGGCTGTCTTCAAGACCCTTTCCTGTCTTCAAGAACCCTTGCTGTCTTCAAGCCCCCTTGCTGTCTTCAAGACCTCTGGGCGTCTTCAAGAACCATGGCTATCTTGAAGACCCTTGACTGTTTTCAAGACCCTTGGCTGATTTGAAGAACCCTGGCTGTCTTAAACACCCTTTGCTGTCTTCAAGAACCCTTGTTGTCTTCTAGACCCTTGGATGTCTTCAAGAACCGTGGCTGTCTTCAAGACCTCTGCCTGTCTTCTAGAACCCTTGCTGTCCTGAAAACCCTTGGCTGTCTTCAAGAACCCTGGTTGTATTCAAGACCCTTGGCTGCCTTCAAGAACCCAGGCTGTCTTCAAGACTTTTGGCTGTCTTCAGCAACCCAGGCTGTCTTCAAGGCCTTTGGCTGTCTTCAAGAATCTTAACTGTCTTCTAGATCCCTTGCTGTCTTCAAGACCTATGGCTGTCTTCAAGACCTCTGGCTGTCTTCAAGACCCTTGGCTGTCTTCAAGACCATTGGCTGTCTTCAAGAGGCCCTAGCTGTCTTCAAGACGCCCTGGCAGTCTTGAACACGTGCTGGTTGTCTTCAAGATCCCTGGCTGTCTTCAAGACAATTAGCTATCTTTAAGACCCCTGGCTGTCTTCAAGAACATTTTCTGTCTTCAAGACCCTTGCCTGTCTTCAAGAACCCTCGCTGTCTTCAAGACCCTTGGCTGTCTTCCAGATGCACTGGCTCTCTTCAATAACCCTAGCTGTCTTCAAGACCCTTGGTTGTCTTCAAGAGCCCTGGCTGTCTTCAAGAACCCTAGCTGTCTTCAAGACCCTTAGCTGTCTTCAAGAAACCTGGCTATCTTTGAGACCCTTGGCTGTTTTCAAGAACCCTGGCTGTCTTGAAGACCCTTGGCTGCCTTCAAGACCCCTGGCTGACTTCAATAACCCTGGCTGTCTTCAAGACCCTTCCCTGTCTTCAAGAACCCTGACTGTCTTCAAGATCCCTGGCTCTCTTCAACACCTCTGGCAGACTTCAAGATCCCTGGCTGTCTTCAAGACCTTTGGATGTCTTCAAGAACCCTCGCAGTCTTCAAGACCACTGGCTGTCTTCAAGATGCCCTGGCTGTCTTCAATACCCCTGGCAGCCTTCAAGAACCCTGGCTGTCTTCAAGACCCTTGGCTGTCGTCAAGAACCCTGCCTGTCTTCAAGAACCCTGGATATTTTCAAGACCTTTGGCTGTCTTCAAGACCTTTGGCTGACTTCAAGAACCCTGGGTGTCTTCAAGACTCTTGGCTAACTTCAAGAAACCTGGCTGTCTTCAAGACCCTTGGCTGTCTTCAAGAAACCTGGCTGTCTTCAAGAACCCTGGCTATTTCAAGACCTTTGGCTGTCTTCAAGAACCCTGGCCGTCCTCAAGACCCTTGGATGTCTTCAAGACCCTGACTGTCTTCAAGAACCTTGGCTGTCTTCAAGACCCTTGGCTGTCTTCAAGATCCCTGGCTGTCTTCAATACCCTTGGCTATCTTCAGGGACACTGGCTGTCTTCAAGACCTCTGGCTGTCTTTAAGAACCCTGGCTGTCTTCAAGACTCTTGGCTGGCTTCAAGATCCCTGGCTGTCTTCAAGACCCTTTGATGTCTTCAAGAACCCTGGCTGTCTTCAAGACCCTTGGCTTTCTTCAAGTCCCCTGGATGTCTTCAAGAACCCTGGCTGTCTTCAAGACCTTTGGCTGTCTTCAAGAACCCTGGCGGTCTTCAAGACCCTTGGCTGTCTTGAAGACCCTTGGCTGTCTTCAAGATCCCTGGCTGTCTTCAAGACCTCTCACCGTTTTCAAGAACGCTGGCTGTCTTCAAGAACCCTGGCACTCTTCAAGACCCTTGGCTGTCTTCAAGAACCTTGGCTGTCATCGAGACCCTTGACTGGCTTCAAGAACCCTGGCTGTCTTCAAGACCTCTTGCTGTCTTCAAGACCTCTGGCTGTCTTAAAGAACCCTTAATTGTCTTCAAGACGCCCTGGCTGTCTTCAAGATGCCCTGGCTGTCTTCAAGCACCCTGGCTGTTTCCAAGACCATTGGCTGTCTTCAAAACCCCTGGCTGTCTTCAAGTCCCTTGGCTGTCTTTAAGAACCCAGGCAGTCTTCAAGAACCCTGTCTGTCTTCAAGACCCTTAGCTCTCTTCAAGACGCCCTTGCTGTCTTCAAGACTCCCTGGCTGTCTTCAAGACCATTGGCTGTCTTCAAGTACCCTGGCTGTCTTCAATAACCCTGGCTGTCTTCAAAACTCTTGGCTCTCTTCAAGACCCTTTTCTGTCTTCAAGACCCTTGGCTGTCTTCCAGACCGAATGCTGTTTTCAAGGCCCTGGCTGACTTCAAGACCCTTGGCTGTCTTCAAGACCTCTGGATGTCTTCAAAAACCATGGCTGTCTTCAAGACCACCGGCTGTCTTCAAGACCATTGACTATCTTCAAGACCCTTGGCTGTCTTCAAGATCCCTGGCTGTCTTCATGACCATTGAGTGTCTTCAAGAACCCTGGCTGGCTTCAGGACCTCTGGCTGTCTTCAAGAACCCTGGCTGTCTTCAAAACCCTTGGCTGTCTTCCAGAGCTCTGGCTGTCTTCAAGACCTTTGGCTGTCTTCAAGAACCATTGCTGTTTTCATGACCTCTGGCTGTCTTCAAGACCTCTGGCTGTCTTCAAGACCTTCGGCTGTCTACAAAACCTATGGCTGTCTTCAAGACCCCTGGCTGACTTCAAGAACCCTTGCTGTCTTCAAGACTCTTGGCTGTCTTCAAGACCCTTGGCTGTCTTCAAGATACCTGGCTGTGTTCAAGATCTCTATGTGTCTTCAAGACTCTTGGCTGTCTTGAAGAACCCTGGCTGTCTTCAAGACCTCTGGCTGTCTTCAAGAACCATAGCTGTCTTCAAGAACCCAGGCTGTCTTCAAGAACCCTGGCTATCTTCAAGACCCTTCGCTGTCTTTAAGACCCCTGGCTGACTTCAAGAACCCTTGCTGTCTGCAAGACTCTTGGCTGTCTTCAAGAACCATGTCTATCTTCGAGACCCTTTCCTGTCTTCAAGAACCCTGTCTTCAAGACCCTTGGCTTTCTTCAAGAACCCTGGCTGTCTTCAAGACCCTTGGCTGTCTTCAAGACCATTGGCTGTCTTCAAGACCCTTGGATGTCTTCAAGATCCCTGGCTGTCTTCTAGACCTTTGGCTGTCTTCAAGAACCCTGGCCATCTTCAAGATCTCTGCCTGTCTTCAAGAACCCTGGCTGTCTTCAAGACCTCTGGCTGTCTTCAAGACCTCTGGCTGTTTTCAAGACCTATGGCTGTCTTCAAGAACACTGGCTGCCTTCAAGACCTCTCGCTGTCTTCAAGACGCCCTGGCTGTCTTCAAGACCCCTGTCTGTCTTCAAGAACCCTGGATCTCTTCAAGACCCTTGGCTGTCGTCAAGAACCCTGGCTTTCTTCATGAACCCTGTCTATCTTCAAGACCTTTGGCTGTCTTCAATACCAATGGCTGACTTCAAGAATCCTGTCTGTCTTCAAGACTCTTGGCTGTCTTCAAGAACCCTGACTGTCTTCAAGAACCCTGGCTATCTTCAAGACCCTTGGCTGTCTTCGTGACCCTTGCATGTCTTCAAGAACACTGGCTGTCTTCAAGACCCGTGGCTGTCTTCAAGAACCCTGCTGTCTTCAAGACCCTTGGCTGTCTTCAAGACCCCCTTGCTGTCTTCAAGAACCCTGGATGTCTTCAAGACCCTTGGCTGTCTTCAAGACCCCTGGCTGTCTTCAAGAACCCTGGCTGTCTTCAATAACCTTTCCTGTCTTCAAGAACCCTGGCTGTCTTCAAGAACCCTCACTATCTTCAAGACCCTTTGCTGTTTTCAAGATCCCTGGCTGACTTCAAGAACCCTGGCTGTCTTCAAGACTCTTGGCTGTCTTCAAGAACCCTGGCTGTCTTTGAGACCCTTGCCTGTCTTCAAGAACACTCGCTATCTTCAAGACCCTTTGCTGTTTTCAAGATCCCTGGCTGACTTCAAGAACCCTGTCTGTCTTCAAGACTCTTTGCTGTCTTCAAGAACCCTGGCTGTCTTCGAGACCCTTGCCTGTCTTCAAGAACCCTTGCAATCATCAAGACCCTTGGCTGTCTTTAAGAACCCTGGCTGTCTTCAAGACCCTTGGCAGTTTTCAAGACTGCTGGCTGTCTTCAAGAACCTTGGCTGTCTTCAAGACCTCTTGCTGTCTTCAAGAACACTGGCTGTCTTCAAGACCCTTATCTGTCTTCAAGAACCCTGGCTGTCTTCAAGACCCTTAGCTGTCTTCAAGAACCCTGTCTGTCTTCTAGACCTCTAGCTGCTTTGAAGACCCCTGGTTGTCTTGAAGAACCCTAGCTCTCTTCAAGACCCTTGACAGTCTTCAAGTCCCTTGGCTGTCTTCAAGAACCCTTGGCTGTCTTCAAGACCCTTGGATGTCTTCAAAAACCATGGCTGTCTTCAGGACCCTCGGCTGTCTTCAAGAACCCTGGGTGTCTAAAATACCTCCGGCTGTCTTCAAGACCTCTGGATGTTTTCAACAACCCTGGCTGTCTTCAAACCCTTGGCTTTCTTCAATAACCCTGGCTGTCTTCAAGACCTGTGGCTGTCTTCAAGAACACTGGCTGTCTTCAAGAACCCTGGCTGTCTTAAAGATCCTTTGTTGTCTTCAAGAGCCCTGGCTGTCTTCAAGACCTCTGGCTGTCTTCAAGACGCTCTGGCTGTCTTTAAAAATCCTGTCTGTCTTCAAGACCATTGGCGGTCTTCTAGATCCCTGTATGTCTTCAACAACCCTGGCTGTCTTCAAGACCCTTGGCTGTCTTCAAGAAACCTTGCTGTCTTCAAGACAACTGACTGTCTTCAAGACACCTGGCTGACTTCAAGAACCATGGCTGTCTTCAAGACCCTTGGTTGCCTTCAAGAACCTGCGCTGTCTTAGAGACCTTTGGCTGTCTTCATGAAACCTGGCTGTCTTCAAGACCCTTGGCTGGCTTCTAGAACCCTTGCTGTCTTCTAGACCTCTGGCTGTCTTCAAGACCCTTGGCTGTCTTCAAGACCCCTGGCTGTCTTCAAAACCTCTTGCTGTCTACAAGACCTCTTGGTGTTTTCATGAACCTTGGCTGTCTTCGAGACTTCTGGCTGTCCTCAAGACCTCTGTGTGTCTTCAAGACCCCTAGCTGTCTTCAAGAACCCTGGCTGTCTTCAAGACCCCTGGCTGTCTTCAAGACCCCTGGCTGTCTTGAAGACGCCCTAGCTGTCTTCAAGAACTGTGGCCGTCTTCAAGACCTTTGACTGTCTTCAAGACCCCTGGCTGTCTTCAAGAACCCTAGCTGTCTTCAAGAACCCAGGCTGTCTTCAAGAACCCTGGCTATCTTCAAGTCCTTTGACTGTCTTCAAGACCCCTGGCTGACTTTAAGAACCATGGCTGTTTTCAAGACCCTCGGATGTCTTCAAGAACCCTTGCTGTCTTCGAGAACCTTGGCTGTCTTCAAGAACCCTGGTTGTCTTCAAGACCCTTGGCTGTTTTCAAGAACCCTGGCTGTCTTCAAGAACCATGGTCGTCTTCAAGACACTTGGCTGTGTTCAAGATCCCAATGTGTCTTCAAGACTCTTGTCTGTCTTGAAGATCCCGGGCTGTCTTCAAGACACTTGGCTGTGTTCAAGATCCCAATGTGTCTTCAAGACTCTTGTCTGTCTTGAAGATCCCTGGCTGTCTTCAAGACCTCTGGCTGTCTTCAAGACCTCTGGCTGACTTAAAAAACTTGGCTGTCTTCAAAACCTTTGACTGTCTTCAAGACCCCTGGCTGTCTTCAAGAACCCTAGTTGTCTTCAAGAACCCAGGCTATCTTCAAGAACCCTGTCTATCTTCAAGACCCTTCGCTGTCTTCAAGACCCCTTTCTGACTTCAAGAACCTGGCTGTTTTCAAGACCCTTGGCTGTCTTCAAGAACCCTAGTTGTCTTCAAGAACCCAGGCTATCTTCAAGAACCCTGTCTATCTTCAAGACCCTTCGCTGTCTTCAAGACCCCTTTCTGACTTCAAGAACCTGGCTGTTTTCAAGACCCTTGGCTGTCTTCAAGAACCCTTCCTGTCTTCGAGACCCTTGGCTGTCTTCAAGAACCCTGGTTGTCTTCAAGACCCTTGGCTGTTTTCAAGAACCCTGGCTGTCTTCAAGACCCTTGGCTCTCTTCAAGACTCCTGTCTGGGTGCCTTGAGGACACCTTCCTCAGAATTGCTGCTGACATAACTGAAAAAAAAATGTCTTCCTCAGTGTTGCTGCTGACATAATTAAGAACAAGTGTCTTCCAGAGTGCTGCTACTGACATAACTAAGATCAAGTGTCTTCCTCAGTGTTGCTACTGACATAACTAAGAACAAGTATCTTCCTCAGTGTTGCTGTTGACATATCAAATGTAAAGTGTCTTAATCAGTGCTGCTGCTGTCTTATCTAAGAAGAATTGTCTTCCTCAGCGCTGCTGCTGACATAACTAAGGTAAAGTCTCTTCCTAAGTGCTGCTTCTGACATAACTAAGAACAAGTGTCTTCCTCAGTTTTGCTGATGACATTACTAAGATGGAGTGTCTTCCCCAGTGCTGCTGCTGATATAACTAAGGTCAAGTGATTTTCTTAGTGTTACGGCAGGCATAAGTAAGATCAAGTGTCTTAATCAGTGTTGCTGCTGATATAACTACGAACAAGTGTCTTCCTCAGTGTTGCTGCTGACATGACTAAGAATATATATCTTCCTCTGTGTTGCTCCTGACATAAGTAAGAACAAATGTCTTCCTAAGTGTTGCTACTGAAATAACTAAAAACAAGTGTCTTCCTCAGTGCTGCTGCTTACATAACTGAGAGCAAGTGTTTTCCTCAGTGTTGCTACTGACATAACTAAGAACAAGTGTCTTCAACAGTGTTGCTACTGACATAACCACGAATGAGTGTCTTCCTCAGTGTTGCTACTGATATAACTAATATCAAGTGTCTTCCTCAGTGTCGCTGCTGACATTACTATGGTCAAGTCTCTTCTTCAGTGCTGCTGCTGACATAAATAAGAACAAGTGTCTTCCTGTGTTTTGCTGCTGACTTAAATAACATAAAGTGTCTTCCGCAGTAATGCTGCTGATATAATTAAGGTCATGTTTTTTTCTTAGTGTCGCTGCAGGCATAAGTAAGATCAAGTGTCTTCCTCAGCATTGATGTTGACATAACTGTGAACAAGTGTCTTCCTCAGTGTTGCTGATGACATGCCTAAGAACATGTGTCTTCCTCAGCGTTGTTGCTGACATATCTAAGAACAAGTGTCTCTCTGAGTGCTGCTGCTAAGAAAACTAAGATAAAGTGTGTTACTCAGTGTTCCTGCACACTTATCTAAGAATAAGTGTCTTCTTCAGTGTTGCTACTGACGTAACTAAGATCAAGTGTGTTCCCCAGTATTGCTGCTGACATAACTAAGATCAAGTGTCTTTCCCAGTGTAGATACAGACATAACTAAAACCAAGTGTCTTCCTCTGTGTTGCTGCTGACAGAAGTAAGAACAAATGTCTTCCTCAGTGTTGCTACTGACATAACTAAGATCAATTGTTTTTGTCAGTGCTGCTACTGACATAATTAAGAACAAGTGTCTTCCTAATTGCAGCTACTGACATTACTAAGAACAAGTGTCTTTCTTGGTGTTGCTACTGACATAAGTAAGAACAAGTGTCTTCCTTAGTACTGCTGCTGACATTACTAGGAACTAGTGTCTTCTTCAGTGCTGCTACTGACATAACTAAGATCAAGTGTCTTTCCCAGTGTTGATACTTACATAACTAAGATCAAGTGTCTTCCCCAGTGTTGCTGCTGACATTGCTAGCAACAAGTGTCTTCAACAGCGTTGCTACTGACATAACTATGAACAAATGCCTTCCTCAGTGTTGCTGCAGACATAATAAGCACAAGTGTCTTCCTGAGTGTTGCTACTGACATGACTAAGACCAAGTGTCTTCCTCAGTGTTGCTACTGATATAACTAAGATCAAGCTTCTTCCTCAGTGAGGTTATTGACATAACTAAGAACAAGTGTCTTTCTCTGTGCTGTTGCTCACAAAACTAAGAAAAAGTGTCTTCCTCAATGCTCCTGCTGACATAACTATGATTAAGTGTTTACCTCAGTTCTGCTGCAGACGTAACTAAGATAAAGTGTATTCCCAAGAGTTGCTGTGGACATAACTAATATTAAGTGTTTTTCTCAGTGTTGCTGCAGACATAATAAGCACAAGTGTCTTCCTGAGTGCTGCTACTGACATAACTAAGATCAAGTGTCTTCCTAAGTGTTGCTACTGACATAACTAAGATCAAGTGTCTTCCTCAGTGTTGCTATTGACATAACTAAGAATAAGTGTCTTCCTCTGTGCTGTTGCTGACATAACTAAGAAAACGTGTCTTCCTCAGTGCTCCTGCTGACATAACTAAGATTAAGTGTCTTCCTCAGTGCTGCTGCTAACATAACTAAGATAAAGTGTATTCCCAAGAGTTGCTGCGGACATAACTAATGTTAAGTGTTTTTCTAAGTGTTTCAGCTGAAAAAACTAAGAACAAGTGTCTTCCTCAGAGTTGCTGCTGACATAACTAAGATCAAGTGTCTTCCCCAATGTTGCTGCTGACATAAGTAAGAACAAGTGTCTTCCTCAGTGTTGATACTGAAATAACTAAGATCAATTGTCCTCCTCAGCGATGCTACTGACTTAACTAGGAACAAATTTCTTCCTAAGTGTTGCTACTGGAATAACAAAGAACAAGTGTCTTCCTCAGTGCTTCTGCTTACATAACTGAGAACAAGTGTATTCCTCAGTGCTGCTGCTGACATAACTTAGATTAAGTGACTTCCTCAGTGCTGCTGCTCGACATAATTAAGGTCAACTGTCTTCCTCAGTGCAGATACTGACATAACTACGATCAAGTGCCTTCCCAAGTGTTGCTGCTGACATAACTAAAATTAAGTCTCCTACACAGTGTTACTAATGATATAACTAAGATCAAGTGCCTTCACCAATGTTGCTAAAGACATAACTAAGATCAAGTGTCTTCCTCAGAGTTGCTGCTTATTATATAACTAAGATCAAATGTCTTCCTCAGTTTTGCTGCTGACATAACTATGATCAAGTGTTTTCCTCGGAGTTCCTGCTGACGTATCTAAGATCAAGTGTCTTCCTAAGAGTTGATGGAGACATAACTAAGTCAAGTGTCTTCACCAGTGTTGCTGCTTACTTAACTAAGATCAAGTGTCTTCCTAAGTGTTGCTGCTGACATAAATAACATAAAGTGACTTGCTCGCTGTTGGTGTTGACATAACTAAGATCAAGTGTCTTTACAAATGTTGCTGCTGACATAACTAAGAACAAGTGTCTTCCTAAGTATTGCTACTGACATAACTATGAAAAATTTCCTTCCTCAGAATTGCTGCTGACATTACTGAAAAAAAATGTCTTCCTCAGTGTTGCTGCTGACATAATTAAGAACAAGTGTCTTCCAGAGTGCTGCTACTGACATAACTAACATCAAGTGTCTTCCTCAGTGTTGCTACTGACATAACTAAGAACAAGTATCTTCCTCAGTGTTGCTGTTGACATATCAAATGTAAAGTGTCTTAATCAGTGCTGCTGCTGTCTTATCTAAGAAGAATTGTCTTCCTCAGCGCTGCTGCTGACATAACTAAGGTAAAGTCTCTTCCTCAGTGCTGCTTCTGACATAACTAAGAACAAGTGTCTTCCTCAGTTTTGCTGATGACATTACTAAGATGGAGTGTCTTCCCCAGTGCTGCTGCTGATACAACTAAGGTCAAGTGATTTTCTTAGTGTTACGGCAGGCATAAGTAAGATCAAGTGTCTTAATCAGTGTTGCTGCTGACATAACTACGAACAAGTGTCTTCCTCAGTGTTGCTGCTGACATGACTAAGAATATATATCTTCCTCAGTGTTGCTCCTGACATAACTAAGAACAAGTGCCTTCCCCAGTATTGTTGCTGACATAACTAAGTTCAAGTGTCTTTCCCAGTGTAGCTGCAGACATAACTAAGATCAAGTGTCTTCCTCAGAGTTTCTGCTGACATAACTAAGAACTAGTGTCTTCCTCGGTGTTGCTACTGACATAGCTAAGAACAAGAGTCTTCCTTAGTGCTGCTGCTAACATAACTAAGAACTAGTGTCTTCCTTAGTGCTGCTACTGACATAACTAAGAACAAGTGTCTTCCCCAGTGTTGCTGTTCACATAACTAAGATCATGTGTCTTCCCCAGTGTTGCTGCTGACATAGCTAGCAACAAGTGTCTTCCTCAGTACTGCTGCTGACATAACTAGGAACTAGTGTCTTCTTCAGTGCTGCTACTGACATAACTAAGATCAAGTGTCTTCCCCAGTGTTGATACTTACATAACTAAGATCAAGTGTCTTCCCCAGTGTTGCGGCTGACATTGTTAGCAACAAGTGTCTTCAACAGCGTTGCTACTGACATAACTATGAACAAATGCCTTCCTCAGTGTTGCTGCAGACATAATAAGCACAAGTGTCTTCCTGAGTGTTGCTACTGACATGACTAAGACCAAGTGTCTTCCTCAGTGTTGCTACTGATATAACTAAGATCAAGCTACTTCCTCAGTGAGGTTATTGACATAACTAGGAACAAGTGTCTTTCTCTGTGCTGTTGCTCACAAAACTAAGAAAAAGTGTCTTCCTCAATGCTCCTGCTGACATAACTACGATTAAGAGTTTACCTCAGTTCTGCTGCAGACGTAACTAAGATAAAGTGTCTTCCCAAGAGTTGCTGTGGACATAACTAATATTAAGTGTTTTTCTCAGTGTTGCTGCAGACATAATAAGCACAAGTGTCTTCCTGAGTGTTGCTACTGACATAACTAAGATCAAGTGTCTTCATCAGTGTTGCTACTGACATAACTAAGATCAAGTGTCTTCCTCAGTGCTGCTACTGACATAACTAAGATCAAGTGTCTTCCTCAGTGCTGCTACTGACAAAACTATGAACAAGTGTCTTCCTCAGTGTTGCTGCAGACATAAGTAAGAGCCAGTGTCTTCTTCAGTGTTGCTGCTGAAATAACTATGAACAAATGTCTTCCTCAGTGCTGCTGCTGAAATAACTAAGAACAAGTGTCTTCCTTTGTGCTGTTGCTGACATAACTAAGAAAAAGTGTCTCCCTCAACGCTCCTGCTGACGTAACTAAGATGAAGTGTCTTACTCAGTGCTGTTGCTGACATAACTAAGATAAAGTGTATTCCCAAGAGTTGCTGCGGACATAACTAATATTTAGTGTTTTTCTCAGTATTGCAGCTGACATAACTGAGAACAAGTGTCTTCCCCAGTTTTGCTGCTTACATAACTAATATCATGTGTCTTCCTCAGTGTTGCTGCTGACATAAGCAAGAACAAGTGTCTTCCTCAGTGTTGATACTGAAACAACTAAGATCAAGTGTCCTATTCAGCTATTCAGCGATGCTACTGACATAACTAAAAGCTAGTTTCTTCCTCACTGCTGCTACTGGCATAACTAGGAACAAATGTCTTCCTAAGTGTTGCTACTGAAATAACTAAAAACAAGTGTCTTCCTCAGTGCTGCTGCTTACATAACTGAGAAGAAGTGTTTTCCTCAGTGTTGCTACTGACATAACAAAGAACAAGTGTCTTCAACAGTGTTGCTACTGACATAACCACGAATGAGTGTCTTCCTCAGTGTTGCTACTGATATAACTAATATCAAGTGTCTTCCTCAGTGTCGCTGCTGACATTACTGTGGTCAAGTCTCTTCTTCAGTGCTGCTGCTGACATAAATAAGAACAAGTGTCTTCCTGTGTTTTGCTGCTGACATAAATAAGATAAAGTGTCTTCCTCAGTGATGCTGCTGATATAATTAAGGTCAAGTTTTTTTCTTAGTGTCGCTGCAGGCATAAGTAAGATCAAGTGTCTTCCTCAGCGTTGATGTTGACATAACTGTGAACAAGTGTCTTCCTCAGTGTTGCTGATGACATGCCTAAGAACATGTGTCTTCCTCAGCGTTGTTCCTGACATATCTAAGAACAAGTGTCTCTCTGAGTGCTGCTGCTAAGAAAACTAAGATAAAGTGTGTTACTCAGTGTTGCTGCTCACTTATCTAAGAATAAGTGTCTTCTTCAGTGTTGCTACTGACGTAACTAAGATCAAGTGTCTTCCCCAGTATTGCTGCTGACATTGCTAGCAACAAGTGTCTTCAACAGTGTTGTTACTGACATAACTATGAACAAATGCCTTCCTCAGTGTTGCTGCAGACATAATAAGCACAAGTGTCTTCCTGAGTGTTGCTACTGACATGACTAAGACCAAGTGTCTTCCTCAGTGTTGCTACTGATATAACTAAGATCAAGCTTCTTCCTCAGTGAGGTTATTGACATAACTAGGAACAAGTGTCTTTCTCTGTGCTGTTGCTCACAAAACTAAGAAAAAGTGTCTTCCTCAATGCTCCTGCTGACATAACTATGATTAAGTGTTTACCTCAGTTCTGCTGCAGACGTAACTAAGATAAAGTGTATTCCCAAGAGTTGCTGTGGACATAACTAATATTAAGTGTTTTTCTCAGTGTTTCAGCTGACATAACTAAGAACAAGTGTCTTCCACTCTGTTTCTGCTGATATAACTAAGATTAAGTGTCTTCCCAAGTTTTGCTGCTGACATAAATAAGATCAAGTGTCTTTCTCAGTGTTGCTGCTGACACAAGTAACAACATGTGTCTTCCTAAGTGTTGATACATAAATTACTAAGATCAAGTGTCCTCCTCAGCGATGCTAATGATAAAACTAGGAACAAGTGTCTTCCTCAGTGCTTCTGCTTATATAACTGAGAACAAGTGTCTTCCTCAGTGCTGCTGCTGACATAACTTAGATTAAGTGTCTTCCTCAGTACTGCTGCTCGACATAGTTATGATCAAGTGTCTTCCTCAGTGCTGCTACTGAGATAACTAAGATCAAGTCTCTAACTCAGTGTTGCTAATGATATAAGTAAGATCGAGTGTCTTCCTAAGTGTTGCTGCTGACATAACTAAGATCAAGTGTCTTCCTCAGTTTTACTGCTGACATAACTAAGATCAAGTGTCTTCCTCAGAGTTATTGCTGACATAACTAAGATCAAGTGTCTTCACCAGTGTTGCTGCTTACATAAGTAAGAACAAGTGTCATCCGAAGTGTTGCAGCTGGCATAACTAACATAAAGTGTCTTCTCTAGTGTTTGTGCTGACATAACTAAGATCAAGTGTCTTCCTCAGTGCTGCTGCATACATAAATAAAATCAAGTGTCTTCCACAGTGTAGCTGATGAAATAACTAAGATCAAGTGTTTTCCCTAGTGTTGCTGCTGACATAACTAAGATCAAGTGTTTTTCCAAGTGTTGCTGCAGACATAAGTAAGATCAAGTGCCTTCCTCAGTGTTGCTGCTGTCATAACTAAGAACAAGTGTCTTTCTCAGTGTTGCTGTTGACATGACTAAGAACATGTGTTTTCATCACTGCTTTTAATAACATTAACTAAGATCAAGAGTCTTCCTCAGTTTTGCTACTGTCATAACTAAGAATAAGTGCCTTCATCAGTGTTGCTTCTGACATAACTAAGATCAAGTGCCTTCCCCAGTATTGCTGCTAACATAACTAAGATCAAGTGTCTCTCCCAGTGTAGCTGTGTACATAACTAAGATCAAGTGTCTTCTTCAATGTTACTGTTGAAGTAAGTAAGAACAGATGTCTTTCTCAGTGTTCCTACTGACATAACTAAGAACAAGTGTCTCCCTCAGTGCTGCTGCTGTCATAACTAAAAACAAGTGTATTCCTTATTGCTGCTGCTGCCATAAGTAAGATCAAGTGACTTCCTCAGTGTTGCTATAGACATAACTATGAACAAGTATCTTCTTCAGCGCTGCTGCTGACATAACTAAGAACAAAAGTCTTCCTAAGTGCTGCTGCTGATATAACTAAAAACGAGTGTCTTCTTCAGTGTTGCTGCTGACATAACCAAGAACAAGTGTCTTCCTCAGCGCTACTACTGACATAACTAAGATCAAGTGTCGTCCTCAGTGCTGCTACTGACAAAACTAAAAACAAGTGTCTTCCTCAGTGTTGCTGATGACATAACTATGATCAAATGTCCTCCTCAGTGCTGCTAATGACATAAATAAGATCAGGTGTCTTCCCCAGTGTTGCTGCTGACATACCTAAAATCAAGTATTTTCCCCAGTGTTGATGCTGACATAACTTATCTCAAATATCTTCCCAAATGTTGCTGCTGACATAACTAAGAACAAGTGTCTTCCTCTGTGTTGCTGCTGACATAAGTATGAACAAGTGTCATTCCCAACATTGCTGTTGACATAACTAAAAAACAAGTGTGTTCGTAAGCATTGTTGCTGATATAACTATGAACAAGTGTTTTCCTCAGTGTTGTTGCTGACATAATTAAGAACAAGTGTCTTCCTAAGTGCTGCTATTGACAAAACAAAGATCAAGTGTCTGCCTTAGTGTTGCTACTGGCATAACTAATATCAAGTGTCTTAATCAGAACCGCTCCTGTCATATCTAAGAAGAATTGCCTTCCTCAGTTCCACTGCTGACATAACAAATGTCAGGTGTCTTTCTCAGTGCTGCTGCTGACATAACTAAGAACAAAAGCCTTCCTCAGTGTTGCTGCTGACATAACTAAGAACAAATGTCTTCCTCAGTTCTGCTGCTGACTTAACTATGATCATGTGTCTTCGTCCGTGCTGCCACTGACATAACTAAGATCAAGTGCCTTCACCAGTGTAGCTGCAAATATAACTAAAATCAAGTGTCTTTCTCAGTGCTGCAACTTACATAACTAAGATCAAATGTCTTCACTATTGTTGCTGCTTACATTGCATGCAACAAGTGTCTCCCTCAGTGTTGCTATAGACATAACTATGAACAAATGTCTTCCTCAGTGTTGCTATAGACATAACTTTGAACAAATGTCTTCCTCAGTGTTGCTATAGACATAACTATGAACAAATGTCTTCCTCAGTGTTGCTGCTGACATAACTAAGAGCAAATGTCTTAATCAGTGCTACTGCTGAAATAGTTAAGAACAAGTATCATCCTCAGTGTTGTTGTTGACCCAACTAAGAAAAAGTGTTATAATCAGTGCTGCTACTAACATAACTAAGTTCAAGTGTCTTCCCCAATGTTGCTGCTGACATAACTAAGATCAACTGTCTTCCCCAGTGTTGCTGCTGACAAAGATAGCAACAAGTGTCTTCCTCAGAGTTACTACTGACATAACTATGAACAAATGTCTTCCTCAGTGCTGCTGATGAAATAACTAAGAACAAGAGTCTTCCTAAGTGTTGCTGCTTATATAACTAAGAACAAGTGTCTTCCTTAGTGTTGCTACTGATGTAACTAAGAACAAGTGTCATCCTCAGTGTTGCTACTGATGTAACTAAGACCAAGTGTCCTCCTCAGTGCAGCTGCTGACATAACTAAGAAGAACAGTCTTCCTTTTTGCTGCTGCTGACATAACTAATAACAAGTGTCTTTCACAATGTTGGGGTTGACATAACTAAGATCAAGTGTCCTCCTCAATGCTGCTGCTGACAAGACTAATAAATAGCGTCTTCCTCAGTGCTGCTGATGACATAGCTAAGATCAAGTCACTTCCCCAGTTTGCTGCTGACATAACTAACATCAACTCTCTTCATCAGTGCTGCTGCTGACATAAATAAGAATAAGTGTCTTCCTCAATGTTGCTACTGACATAACTAAGATCAAGTGTCTTACCTAGGGTTGTTGCTGACATAGCTAAGACCTAGTGTCCTCCTTTGTTCCTTCTTAAAAAACTAAGATCAAGTGTCTTCCCTAGCATTCATGCTGACATAACTAAGATCAAGAGTCTTCTCCAGCATTGATCCTGACATAACAATGATCAAGTCTTTTCCCCAGTGTTGCTGCTGACATAACTAAGATCAAGTGTCTTAGCCAGTGTTGCTGCTGACATAACTAAGATCAAGTGTCTTAGCCAGTGTTGCTGCTGACATAACTAACCTCAAATGTCTTTGCAAGTGTTGTTGCTGACATAACTAAAAACAAGAGTCTTCCTCAGTAATGCTGCTGACATAACTAAGAACAAGTGTTTTCCTCAGTGTTGCTGCTGACATAACTAAGAACAAGTGTCTTTCTGAATGGTGCTACTAACAAAACAAAAAAAAAGTGAGTTCCTCAGTGTTGCTAGTGATATAACTAAGAATAAGTGTCTTATCAGTGTTGCTGTTGACAAAACTAAGATCATGTGTCTTCCTCAGTTTTGATACTGACAATGCTTTGAACAATTGTCCTCCTCAGAACTGTTGCTGACATAACTAAAAACAAGTGTCTTAATCAGTGCTGCTGCAGTCTTATCTAAGAAGAATTGTCTTCCTCAGTGCTGTTGCTGACATAACTAAGGTCAAGTGTCTGCCTCGGTGCTGCTGCTTTCATAACTAAGAACAAGTGTTTTCCTTAGTTTTTGCTGCTGACATAACTAAGATGAAGTGTATTATCCAGTGTTACTGCTGATATAAGTAAGATCAAGTGTTGATCTTAGTGTTAATGCAGGCATAAGGAAAACCAAGTGTCTTCCTCAGTAATGGTGCTGACATAACTAAGAACAAGTGTCTTTTTGAGTGGTGCTACTAACAAAACTAAGACCAAGTGTGTTACTCAATGTTTCTACTGACATAACTAACAACAAGTGTTTTCCTCAGTGTTGCTAGTGATATAACTAAGAATAAGTGTCTTCATCAGTGTTGCTAGTGATATAACAAAGAATAAGTGTCTTCACCAGTATTGCTGCTGACATAACTAAGACCAAGTGTTTTCCCCTGTGTTGCTGCTGACAGAAGTAAGAACAAATGTCTTCCTCAGTGTTGCTATAGACATAACTATGAACAAATGTCTTCCTCAGTGTTGCTGCTGACATAACTAAGAGCAAATGTCTTAATCAGTGCTACTGCTGAAATAGTTAAGAACAAGTATCATCCTCAGTGTTGTTGTTGACCCAACTAAGAAAAAGTGTTATAATCAGTGCTGCTACTAACATAACTAAGTTCAAGTGTCTTCCCCAATGTTGCTGCTGACATAACTAAGATCAACTGTCTTCCCCAGTGTTGCTGCTGACAAAGATAGCAACAAGTGTCTTCCTCAGAGTTACTACTGACATAACTATGAACAAATGTCTTCCTCAGTGCTGCTGATGAAATAACTAAGAACAAGAGTCTTCCTAAGTGTTGCTGCTTATATAACTAAGAACAAGTGTCTTCCTTAGTGTTGCTACTGATGTAACTAAGAACAAGTGTCATCCTCAGTGTTGCTACTGATGTAACTAAGACCAAGTGTCCTCCTCAGTGCAGCTGCTGACATAACTAAGAAGAACAGTCTTCCTTTTTGCTGCTGCTGACATAACTAATAACAAGTGTCTTTCACAATGTTGGGGTTGACATAACTAAGATCAAGTGTCCTCCTCAATGCTGCTGCTGACAAGACTAATAAATAGCGTCTTCCTCAGTGCTGCTGATGACATAGCTAAGATCAAGTCACTTCCCCAGTTTGCTGCTGACATAACTAACATCAACTCTCTTCATCAGTGCTGCTGCTGACATAAATAAGAATAAGTGTCTTCCTCAATGTTGCTACTGACATAACTAAGATCAAGTGTCTTACCTAGGGTTGTTGCTGACATAGCTAAGACCTAGTGTCCTCCTTTGTTCCTTCTTAAAAAACTAAGATCAAGTGTCTTCCCTAGCATTCATGCTGACATAACTAAGATCAAGAGTCTTCTCCAGCATTGATCCTGACATAACAATGATCAAGTCTTTTCCCCAGTGTTGCTGCTGACATAACTAAGATCAAGTGTCTTAGCCAGTGTTGCTGCTGACATAACTAAGATCAAGTGTCTTAGCCAGTGTTGCTGCTGACATAACTAACCTCAAATGTCTTTGCAAGTGTTGTTGCTGACATAACTAAAAACAAGTGTCTTCCTCAGTAATGCTGCTGACATAACTAAGAACAAGTGTTTTCCTCAGTGTTGCTGCTGACATAACTAAGAACAAGTGTCTTTCTGAATGGTGCTACTAACAAAACAAAAAAAAAGTGAGTTCCTCAGTGTTGCTAGTGATATAACTAAGAATAAGTGTCTTATCAGTGTTGCTGTTGACAAAACTAAGATCATGTGTCTTCCTCAGTTTTGATACTGACAATGCTTTGAACAATTGTCCTCCTCAGAACTGTTGCTGACATAACTAAAAACAAGTGTCTTAATCAGTGCTGCTGCAGTCTTATCTAAGAAGAATTGTCTTCCTCAGTGCTGTTGCTGACATAACTAAGGTCAAGTGTCTGCCTCGGTGCTGCTGCTTTCATAACTAAGAACAAGTGTTTTCCTTAGTTTTTGCTGCTGACATAACTAAGATGAAGTGTATTATCCAGTGTTACTGCTGATATAAGTAAGATCAAGTGTTGATCTTAGTGTTAATGCAGGCATAAGGAAAACCAAGTGTCTTCCTCAGTAATGGTGCTGACATAACTAAGAACAAGTGTCTTTTTGAGTGGTGCTACTAACAAAACTAAGACCAAGTGTGTTACTCAATGTTTCTACTGACATAACTAACAACAAGTGTTTTCCTCAGTGTTGCTAGTGATATAACTAAGAATAAGTGTCTTCATCAGTGTTGCTAGTGATATAACAAAGAATAAGTGTCTTCACCAGTATTGCTGCTGACATAACTAAGACCAAGTGTTTTCCCCTGTGTTGCTGCTGACAGAAGTAAGAACAAATGTCTTCCTCAGTGTTGCTACAGACATAACTAAGATCAAGTCTCTTCCTCAGTGCTGCTACTGACATAACTAAGAATAAGTGTCTGCCTCATTTCTACTACTGACATAACTAAGAACAAGTGTCTTCCTACGTGTTGGTACTGACATAACTAAGAACAAGTGTCTTCCTCAGTGCTGCTACTGACAAAACTAAGATCTAGTGTCTTCCTCAGTGTTGTTGCTCACATAACTAAGATAAATTTTCGTCCCTCGTGTTGCTGCAGACATAACTAAGAACAAGTGTCTTCTTCAGTGTTGCTGCTGAAATAACTAAGAACAAATATCTATCTCAGTGCTGCTGCTGAAATAACAAGTGTCTTCCTGAGTGTTGCTACTGACATATCTATGATAAAGAGTTTTACTCAGCTTTGCTACTGACATAAATAAGATCAAGTGTCTTACTAAGTGCTGTTACTGACATAACTAAGAACAAGTATGTTCCTCTGTGCTGTTGCTGACATAACTAACATTTAGTGTTTTTCTCAGTGTTGCAACTGACATAACTAAGAAGAAGTGTCATCCTCACTGTTGTTGCTGGTGTGCTAAGATTAAGTGTTTTCCACAATTTTGCTTCTGACATAAGTAAGAACAAATGTCTTCATCAGTGTTGACACTGAAAAAAGTAAGATCAAGTGTCCTCGTCAGCGATGCTGTTGATATAACTAATAGCTAGTGTCTTCTTCACTGCTGCTACTGACATAACTATTAGCAAGTGTCTTCCTAAGTGTTGCCTCTGAAATAACTAAGAACAAGTGTCTTCCACAGTGCTGCTGCTAACATAACTGAGAAAAGGTGTATTCCTCAGTGCTGCTGCTGACATAACTAAGATTTAGTGTCTTCCTCAGTGCTGCTGCTAGATATTATTAAGAACAAGTGTCTTCCTCATTGCTGCTACTGACATAACTAAGATCAAGGCTCTTACTCAGTGTTGCTGCTGACATAACTAAAATCAAGTGTCTTCCTCAGAGTTGCTGCAGATATAACTAAGTTCAAGAGTCTTCCTCAGTTATATTGCCGACATAACTAAGATCAAGTGTCTGCCTCAGAGTTGCTGCTGACATAGCTAAAATCAAGTGTCTTCCTCAGAGTTGCTGGAGACATAACTAAGGTCAAGTGTCTTCCTCAGTGTTGCTGCTGACATAACTAAGAATAAGTGTTTTCATCAGTGTTGCTACTGACATAACTAAGATCAAGTGTTTTCAACATTATTGCTGCATACATAACTAAGATCAAGTGTCTTCCTCAGTGTTGCTGCTGAAATAAGTAACAACAAGTTTCTTCCTGAGTGTTGCTACTGACATAACTAAGAACAAGTATCTTCCTCAGTGCTGCTACTGACTTAACTATGATCAAGTGTCTTCCTCAGTGCTGCTGTGAATATAACTAAGAACAATTGTCTTCCTCAATGTTGCTACTGACGTAACTAAGAACAAGTGTCTTCCGCAGTGTTGCTGCTGACATAACTAATACAAAGTGTCTTCCATAGTGTTGCTGCTGACATGTAAGATAAAGTGTTCTAGTCAGTATTGCTGCTGACATAACTAAGATCAAGTGTCTTCCTCTGTTGCTGCTGAAATAACTAAGATGAAGTGTCTTCCCTAGTGTTCCTGTTAAAATAACTAAGACCAAGTGTGTTCCTCTGTGTTGCTGCTGACAGAAATAAGAACAAATGTCTTACTCAGTGTTTCTACTGACATAACTAAGATCAATTTTCTTCCTCAGTGCTGCTACTGACATAACTAATAACAAGTGTCTTCCTCATTTCTGCTACTGACATAACTAACAAAAAGTGTCTTCATCGGTGCTCCTGCTGACATAACTAAGATCAAGTGTCTTCCCCAGTGTTGCTGCTCACATAACTAAGATCAAGTGTCTTCCCCAGTGTTGCTGCTGACATAACTAGCAACAAGTGTCTTCTTTAGAATTGCTGCTGAAATAACTAATAAAAAAAATCTTTCTTAGTGCTGCTGCTGAAATAACTAGCAACAAGTGCCTTCCTGAGTGTTGCTACTGACATAACTAAGATCAAGTGTCTTCCTCAGTCTTGCTACTGATTGAGACACTTATGCAGCATATGGGAATCTTTATTCACGAAACGTTTCGCCACACAGTGGCTTCATCAGTCCAATGCAAAGAGGAAGGCGTAAGGAGAGGAGGAGAATGAGGTAATCAGTCCCTCAACCTGGAGTCGATGTGTTCAGTCCATCAATCTTGTAGAATGCACAGCATAGGGCCGTAGACGTGGCTTATATACTGTAGTGAGGTGAGGTGAAGCAGGCGGAGGCGGGGTCATAGTGGTACCATCCACTAGTCGAAGTAGGTCTTCACCTCACTACAGTATATAAGCCACGTCTACGGCCCTATGCTGTGCATTCTACAAGATTGATGGACTGAACACATCGACTCCAGGTTGAGGGACTGATTACCTCATTCTCCTCCTCTCCTTACGCCTTCCTCTTTCTATTAGACTGATGAAGCCACTGTGTGGCGAAACGTTTCCTGAATAAAGATTCCCATATGCTGCATAAGTGTCTCAATCTTCAACTTGTCGGTTTTTCAAACCATTCATCACAGTCTTGCTACTGACAAAACTAAGATCAAGTGTCTTCCTCAGTGCTGCTACTGACATAACTAATAACAAGTGTCTTTCTCATTTCTGCTACTGACATAACTAACAAAAAGTGTCTTCATCGGTGCTGCTGCTGACATAACTAAGATCAAGTGTCTTCCTCAGAGTTGCTGCTGACATAACTAAGATCAAGTGTCTTCCTCAAAGTTGTTGGAGACATAACTAAGGTCAAGTGACTTCACTAGTGTTGCTGCTTACATAACTAAGATCAAGTGTCCTCCTTAGTCCGGCTGCTGACATAACTAAGAAGAAGTGTCTTCCTCAGTGCTGCTGCTGACAACAAATAACAAGCGTCTTTCCATATGTACCTGCTGAAATAACTAAGATCAAGTGTCCTTCTCAGTGCTGCTGCTGACATAACTTTGAAGAAGTGTCTTCCTAAGCGCCGCTGATGACATACCTAAAATCAAGTCCCTTCGCAAGTGTTACTGCTGACATAACTAAAAATAAGTGACTTCCTCAATGTTGCTGCTGACATAACTAAAACCAAATGTCTTCCCTAGTGTTGCTGGTGTCAGCTAAGATCAAGTGTTTTCTCTAGTGTTGTTGCTGACATAACTAAGATCAAGTGTCTTCCCCTGTTGCTGCTGAAATAACTTAGTTCAAGTGCCTTCCCTAGTGTTCCTGCTGATATTACTTAGATCAAGAGTCTTCCCCATTGTTGCTCCTGACTTATCTATGATCAAGTCTTTTCCCTAGTGTTGCTGCTGACATAACTAAGATCAAGTGTCTTAACTACTGTTGCTGCTGACATAACGAAGCTCAAACGTCTTCCCAAGTATTGCCGTTGACGTAATTAAGAACAAGTGTCTTCCTCAGTGTTGCTACTGACATAACTGTGAACAATTGTCTTCCTCAGTATTTCTGCTGATACAACTAAAAACAAGTGTCTTCGTCAGTGTTGCTGCTGGCAGAATTAAGAACAAGTGTCTTCCACAGTGTTGCTACCGACATAACTAAGATGAAGTGTCTACCTCAGTGTTGCTACTGACATAAATAAGAACAAGTGTCTTCCTCAGTGTTGCTACTGACAAAACCAAGAATGAGTGTCTTCGTCAGTGTTGCTGTTGACATAACTAATATAAAGTGTCTTAATCAGTGCTGCTGCTGTCTAATCTAAGACGAATTGTCTTCCTCAGTGCTGCTGCTGACATAACTATCGTCAAGTCTCTTCCTCATTGCTGCTGCTGACATAACTAAGAACAAGTTTCTTCCTCAGTTTTGCTACTTATATAACTAAAAACAAGTGTCATCCTCAGTGCAGCTGCTGACATAACTAAGAAGAAGAGTCTTCCTCAGTGCTGCTGCTGATATAAGTAAGGTCAAGTGTTTTCCTCAGTGCTGCTGCTGACATAACTAATAACAAGTGTCTTTCCCAATGATGCTGATAACATAACTAAGATAAAGTGTCTTCCTTAGTGATGCTGCGGACAAAACTAAGAAGTAGTGTCTTTCTCAGTGGTGTGGATGACATAGCTAAGATCAAGTCACTTACCCAGTTTGCTGCTGACATAATTACATGAACTGTCTTCATCAGTGTTGCTGCTGACATAAATAAGGAATTGTGTCTTCCTCAATGTTGCTGCTGACATAACTAAGGTCAAGTGTCTTTCCTAGTGTTGTTGCTGACAGCTAAGGTGAAGTGTTTTCCCCCAGTGTTGCTGCTGACAAACCTAAGATCAAGTGTCTTCCATAGCATTCACGCTGACCTAGCTATGACAGAGAGTTTTCTCCAGCATTGCTAGTGACATAACTATGATCAAGTCTTTTCCCCAGTGTTGCTGCTGACATAACTAAGATCAAGTGTCTTAACCAGTGTTGCTGCTGACATAACTAACCTCAGATGTCTTTGCAAGTGTTACGGCTGACATAACTTAGAACAAGTGTCTTCCTCAGTGTTGCTGCTGACATAACTAAGAACAAGTGTCTTCCTCAGTGTTGCTGCTGAGTGACTAAGAACATGTGTCTTCCTCAGTGTTGCTGCTGACATAACTAAGAACAAGTGTCTTTCTGAGTGGTGCTACTAACAAACCAAAGACCAAGTGTGTTACTCATTGTTGCTACTGACATAACTAAAAACAAGTGTCTTCCTCAGTGTTGCTAGTGATATAACTAAGAATAAGTGTCTTCATCAGTGTTGCTACTGACATAACTAAGATCATGTGTCTTCCCCAGTATTGCTGCTGACACAACTGAGATCAAGTGTCTTAACCAGTGTTGCCTCTGCCATAACTAACCTCATGTCTTTGCAGTGAACAAGTGTCTTCCTCAGTGTTGCTACTGACAAAGCTTTGAACAATTGCCTTCCTCAGAATTGCTGCTGACATAACTAAAAACAAGTGTCTTAATCAGTGCTCCTGCTGTCTTATCTAAAAAGATTTGTCTTCCTCAGTGCTGCTGCTGACATAACTAAGGATAAGTCTCTTCCTCGGTGCTGCTGCTTACATAACTAAGAAGAAGTGTCTTCCTCAGTCTTGCTGCTGACATAACTAAGATGAAGAGTCTTCCCTAGTGTTGCTGCTGATATAACTAAGATCAAGTGTTTTTCTTAGTGTTGCTGCAGGCATAAGGAAAATCAAGTGTCTTTCTCAGTATTGGTGCTGACATAAGTAAGAACAAATGTCTTAATCAGTGTTGATGCTGACATAACTATGAACAAGCGTCTTCCTCAGTGTTGCTGCTGACATGACTAAGAACATATGCCTTCCTCAGTGTTGCTGCTGACATAACTAAGAACAAGTGTCTTTCTGAGTGGTGCTTCTAACAAAACTATGACCAAGTGTGTTACTCAGTGTTGCTACTGACATAATTAACATCAAGTGTCTTCCTCAGTGTTGCTAGTGATATAACTAAGAATAAGTGTTTTGATGAGTGTTGCTGCTGAAATAATTAAGAACAAATATCTTTCTCAGTGCTGCTGCTGAAATAACTAACAAGTGTATTCCTGAGTGTTGCTACTGACATATCTATGATCAAGCGTCTTACTCAGTTTTGCTACTGACGTAACTAAGATCAAGTATCTTCCTCAGTGCTGTTACTGACATAACTAAGAACAAGTATCTTCCTCTGTACTGTTGCTGTCATAACTAAGAAAAAATGTCTTACTCAATGCTCCTGCTGACATAACTAAGATCAAGTGTCTTCCTCAATGCTGCTGCTGACATAACTAATATTAAGTGCTTTTCTCAGTTTCGCAGCTGACATATGTAAGAAGAAGTGTCTTTCTCACTGTTGCTGCTGATATAACTAAGATTAAGTGTCCTCCTCAGTTTTGCTGCTGACGTAAGAAGAACATGTGCCTTCGTCAGTGTTGATACTGAAATAACTAAGATCAAGTGTCCTCGTCAGCGATGCTACTGACATAACTAAGAGCTAGTGTCTTCTTCACTGCTGCTACTGACATAACTAGGAACAAGTGTCTTCCTAAGTGTTGCTACTGAAATAACTAAGAACAAGTGTCTTCCTCAGTGCTGCTGCTGACATAACTGAGAACAAGTGCCTTCCTAAGTGCTGCTGCTGACATAGCTAAGATTTAGTGTCTTCCTCAGTGCCGCTGCTCGACATAATTAAGATCAAGTGTCTTCCTCATTTCCGCTACTGACATAACTAAGAAGAAGTTTCTTACTAAGTGTTGCTTCTGACATAACTAAGATCAAGTGTGTACCACAGAGTTGCTGCTGATATAACTAAGATCAAGTGTCTTCCTCAGTTTTATTGCTGACATAACTAAGATCAAGTGTCTCCCTCAGAGTTGCTGCTGACATAACTAAGATCAAGTGTCTTCCTCAGAGTTGCTGCTGACATAACTAAGAATAAGTGTCTTCATCAGTGTTGCTACTGACATAACTAAGATCAAGTGTTTTACTCATTATTGCTGCTGACATAAGTAAGATCAAGTGTCTTCCTCGGTGCTGCTGCTCGCATAAGAAAGAACAAATGTCTTGCTCAGTACTGCTGCTGAAATAACTAACAACAAGTGTCTTCCTGAGTGTTGCTGCTGACATAACTTAGAATAAGTATCTTCCTCTGTGCTGCTACTTACTTAACTATGATCAAGTGTCTTCCTCAGTGTTGGTACTGACATAACTAAGAACAATTGTCTTCCTCAATGTTGCTACTGACATAAATAAGAACGAGTGTCCTCCTCAGTTCAGCTGCAGACATAACTAAGAAGAAGTGTCTTCCTCAGTGCAGCTACTGACATAACTAAGAACGAGAGTCTTCCTCAGTATTGCTACTGACCTAACTAAGATCAAGTGCCCTCCTCAGTGCAGCTGCCGACATAACTATGATCAAGTGTCTTCCTCAGTGCTGCTGCTGACATTACCAATAACAAGTGTGTTTCCGAATGTTGCTGCTGACATAACTAAGATCAAGTGTCCTCCTCAGTGCTGCTGCTGACAAAACTAAGAAGAAATGTCTTCCTCAGCGCTGGTGATGGCATTCCCAAGATCAAGTCACTTCTCCATTATTACTGTTGACATAACGAAGATCAACTATCTTTATCAGTGTTGCTGCAAACATAACTAAGATCTAGTGTCTTCCCTAGTGTTCCTTCCGACATAGCTAAGATCAAGATTCTTCCCCCAGTGTTGCTCGTAACATAACTATGATCAAGTCTTTCCCCCAGTGTTGCTGCTGACATAACTAAGATGAAGTGTCTTCCCCAGTGTTGCTGCTGACATAACTAAGATCAAGTGTTTTTCTTAGTGTTGCTGCAGGCATAAGGAAAATCAAGTGTCTTCCTCAGTATTGGTGCTGACATAAGTAAGAGCAAATGTCTTTATCAGTGTTGCTGCTGACATAACTATGATCAAGTGTCTTCCTCAGTGTTGCTGCTGACATGACTAAGAACATGTGTCTTCCTCAGTGTTGCTGCTGACATAACTAAGAACAAGTGTCTTTCTGATTGGTGCTACTAACAAAACTAAGACCAAGTGTGTTAGTCAGTGTTGCTACTGACATAACTAACAACAAGTGTCTTCCTCAGTGTTGATACTGACATAACTAAGATCAAGTGTCTTCGTCCGTGTTGGAACTGACATAACTAAGAACAAGTGTCTTCCTCAGTGCTGCTGCTGACATAAGTGAGATCTAGTGTCTTCCTCAGTGCTGCTTCTGACGTAACTAAGATCAAGTGTCTTCCCCAGTGTTGCTGCTGACATAACTAAGATCAAGTGTCGTCCCCAGTGTTGATGCTGACATAACTAAGGTCAAGTGTCTTCCTTAGTGATGCTGCGGACAAACCTAAAAAGTAGTGTCTTTCTCAGTGCTGTGGATGACATAGCTAAGATCAAGTCACTTACCCAGTTTGCTGCTGACATAATTACATGAACTGTCTTCATCAGTGTTGCTGCTGACATAAATAAGGAATTGTGTCTTCCTCAATGTTGCTGCTGACATAACTAAGGTCAAGTGTCTTTCCTAGTGTTGTTGCTGACAGCTAAGGTGAAGTGTTTTCCCCCAGTGTTGCTGCTGACAAACCTAAGATCAAGTGTCTTCCATAGCATTCACGCTGACCTAGCTATGACAGAGAGTTTTCTCCAGCATTGCTAGTGACATAACTATGATCAAGTCTTTTCCCCAGTGTTGCTGCTGACATAACTAAGATCAAGTGTCTTAACCAGTGTTGCTGCTGACATAACTAACCTCAGATGTCTTTGCAAGTGTTACGGCTGACATAACTTAGAACAAGTGTCTTCCTCAGTGTTGCTGCTGACATAACTAAGAACAAGTGTCTTCCTCAGTGTTGCTGCTGAGTGACTAAGAACATGTGTCTTCCTCAGTGTTGCTGCTGACATAACTAAGAACAAGTGTCTTTCTGAGTGGTGCTACTAACAAACCAAAGACCAAGTGTGTTACTCATTGTTGCTACTGACATAACTAAAAACAAGTGTCTTCCTCAGTGTTGCTAGTGATATAACTAAGAATAAGTGTCTTCATCAGTGTTGCTACTGACATAACTAAGATCATGTGTCTTCCCCAGTATTGCTGCTGACACAACTGAGATCAAGTGTCTTAACCAGTGTTGCCTCTGCCATAACTAACCTCATGTCTTTGCAGTGAACAAGTGTCTTCCTCAGTGTTGCTACTGACAAAGCTTTGAACAATTGCCTTCCTCAGAATTGCTGCTGACATAACTAAAAACAAGTGTCTTAATCAGTGCTCCTGCTGTCTTATCTAAAAAGATTTGTCCTCCTCAGTGCTGCTGCTGACATAACTAAGGATAAGTCTCTTCCTCGGTGCTGCTGCTTACATAACTAAGAAGAAGTGTCTTCCTCAGTCTTGCTGCTGACATAACTAAGATGAAGAGTCTTCCCTAGTGTTGCTGCTGATATAACTAAGATCAAGTGTTTTTCTTAGTGTTGCTGCAGGCATAAGGAAAATCAAGTGTCTTTCTCAGTATTGGTGCTGACATAAGTAAGAACAAATGTCTTAATCAGTGTTGATGCTGACATAACTATGAACAAGCGTCTTCCTCAGTGTTGCTGCTGACATGACTAAGAACATATGCCTTCCTCAGTGTTGCTGCTGACATAACTAAGAACAAGTGTCTTTCTGAGTGGTGCTTCTAACAAAACTATGACCAAGTGTGTTACTCAGTGTTGCTACTGACATAATTAACATCAAGTGTCTTCCTCAGTGTTGCTAGTGATATAACTAAGAATAAGTGTTTTGATGAGTGTTGCTGCTGAAATAATTAAGAACAAATATCTTTCTCAGTGCTGCTGCTGAAATAACTAACAAGTGTATTCCTGAGTGTTGCTACTGACATATCTATGATCAAGCGTCTTACTCAGTTTTGCTACTGACGTAACTAAGATCAAGTATCTTCCTCAGTGCTGTTACTGACATAACTAAGAACAAGTATCTTCCTCTGTACTGTTGCTGTCATAACTAAGAAAAAATGTCTTACTCAATGCTCCTGCTGACATAACTAAGATCAAGTGTCTTCCTCAATGCTGCTGCTGACATAACTAATATTAAGTGCTTTTCTCAGTTTCGCAGCTGACATATGTAAGAAGAAGTGTCTTTCTCACTGTTGCTGCTGATATAACTAAGATTAAGTGTCCTCCTCAGTTTTGCTGCTGACGTAAGAAGAACATGTGCCTTCGTCAGTGTTGATACTGAAATAACTAAGATCAAGTGTCCTCGTCAGCGATGCTACTGACATAACTAAGAGCTAGTGTCTTCTTCACTGCTGCTACTGACATAACTAGGAACAAGTGTCTTCCTAAGTGTTGCTACTGAAATAACTAAGAACAAGTGTCTTCCTCAGTGCTGCTGCTGACATAACTGAGAACAAGTGCCTTCCTAAGTGCTGCTGCTGACATAGCTAAGATTTAGTGTCTTCCTCAGTGCCGCTGCTCGACATAATTAAGATCAAGTGTCTTCCTCATTTCCGCTACTGACATAACTAAGAAGAAGTTTCTTACTAAGTGTTGCTTCTGACATAACTAAGATCAAGTGTGTACCACAGAGTTGCTGCTGATATAACTAAGATCAAGTGTCTTCCTCAGTTTTATTGCTGACATAACTAAGATCAAGTGTCTCCCTCAGAGTTGCTGCTGACATAACTAAGATCAAGTGTCTTCCTCAGAGTTGCTGCAGACATAATTAAGGTTAAGTGTCTTCCTCAGTGTTGCTGCTGACATAACTAAGAATAAGTGTCTTCATCAGTGTTGCTACTGACATAACTAAGATCAAGTGTTTTACTCATTATTGCTGCTGACATAAGTAAGATCAAGTGTCTTCCTCGGTGCTGCTGCTCGCATAAGAAAGAACAAATGTCTTGCTCAGTACTGCTGCTGAAATAACTAACAACAAGTGTCTTCCTGAGTGTTGCTGCTGACATAACTTAGAATAAGTATCTTCCTCTGTGCTGCTACTTACTTAACTATGATCAAGTGTCTTCCTCAGTGTTGGTACTGACATAACTAAGAACAATTGTCTTCCTCAATGTTGCTACTGACATAAATAAGAACGAGTGTCCTCCTCAGTTCAGCTGCAGACATAACTAAGAAGAAGTGTCTTCCTCAGTGCAGCTACTGACATAACTAAGAACGAGAGTCTTCCTCAGTATTGCTACTGACCTAACTAAGATCAAGTGCCCTCCTCAGTGCAGCTGCCGACATAACTATGATCAAGTGTCTTCCTCAGTGCTGCTGCTGACATTACCAATAACAAGTGTGTTTCCGAATGTTGCTGCTGACATAACTAAGATCAAGTGTCCTCCTCAGTGCTGCTGCTGACAAAACTAAGAAGAAATGTCTTCCTCAGCGCTGGTGATGGCATTCCCAAGATCAAGTCACTTCTCCATTATTACTGTTGACATAACGAAGATCAACTATCTTTATCAGTGTTGCTGCTGACATAACTAAGATCTAGTGTCTTCCCTAGTGTTCCTTCCGACATAGCTAAGATCAAGATTCCTCCCCCAGTGTTGCTCGTAACATAACTATGATCAAGTCTTTCCCCCAGTGTTGCTGCTGACATAACTAAGATGAAGTATCTTCCCCAGTGTTCCTGCTGACATAACTAAGATCAAGTGTTTTTCTTAGTGTTGCTGCAGGCATAAGGAAAATCAAGTGTCTTCCTCAGTATTGGTGCTGACATAAGTAAGAGTAAATGTCTCAATCAGTGTTGCTGCTGACATAACTATGATCAAGTGTCTTCCTCAGTGTTGCTGCTGACATGACTAAGAACATGTGTCTTCCTCAGTGTTGCTGCTGGCATAACTAAGAACAAGTGTCTTTCTGATTGGTGCTACTAACAAAACTAAGACCAAGTGTCTTACTAAGTGTTGCTACTGACATAACTAACAACAAGTGTCTTCCTCAGTGTTGCTACTGACATAACTAAGATCAAGTATCTTCTTCCGTGTTGGAACTGACATAACTAAGAACAAGTGTCTTCCTCAGTGCTGCTGCTGACATAAGTGAGAACTAGTGTCTTCCTCAGTGCTGCTACTGACATAACTAAGATCAAGTGTCTTCCCCAGTGTTGCTGCTGACATAACTAAGATCAAGTGTCGTCCCCAGTGTTACTGCTGACATAACTAAGATCAAGTGTCTTCAACAGTGTTGCTGCTCCCATAACTAACATCAAGTGTCTTCTTCAGTGTTGCTGCTGAAATAACTAAGAACAAATATCTTTCTCAGTGCTGCTGCTGAAATAACTAACAATAAGTGTCTTCCTGAGTGTTGCTACTGACATATCTATGATCAAGTGTCTTACCCAGTTTTGCTACTGACATAACTAAGATCAAGTATCTTCCTCAGTGCTGTTACTGACATAACTAAGAACAAGTATCTTCGTCTGTGCTGTTACTGCCATACCTAAGAAAAAATGTCTTACCCATTGCTCCTGCTGACATAAATAGGATCAAGTGTCTTCCTCAGTGTTGCTGAAGACATAACTAAGAACATTTGTCTTATTCAGTGTTGCTGCTGAAATAACTAAGAACAAATATCTTTCTCAGTGTTGCTGCTGAAATAACTAACAATAAGTGTTTTCCTGAGTGTTGCTACTGACATACCTATGATCAAGTGTCTTACTCAATTTTGCTACTGACATAACTCTTCCTCAGTGCTTCTGTTGACATAACTAAGAACAAGTTTCTTTCTCAGTGCTACTCCTGTCATAACTAAGATCAAGTGCCTTTCTCAGTGCTGGTCCTGACATAACAAAGTTCAAATGTCTTCCTCTATGAAGCTACTGACGTTACTAAGAACAAGTGTCTTACTCAGTGTTGCTACTGACATAACAAAGATCAATTGTCTTCCTCAGTATTGCTGCTGACATAACTGAGATCAAGTGTGTTCCCCAGTGTTGCTGCTGACATAACTAAGACGAAGTGTCTTCATCAGTGTTGCTACTCACATAACTAAGATCAAGGGTTTTCCTCAGCGTTGCTGCTGACGTAACTAATATCAAGTGCCTTCCTCAGTGTTGATGCTAACATAACTAAGATCAAGTGTCTTCACCAATGTTGTTAAAGACATAACTAACATCAAATCTCTTCCTTAGCATTTCTGCTGACATAACTATGATCAAGTGTCTTCTACAGCGTTCCTGCAGATATAACTAATAACAAGTGTCTTCCTCAGAGCTGCTGATGACATAACTAAGACCAAGTGACTTTCTCAGTGCTGCTGCAGACATAACTAACAAAAAGTGTCTTCCTCAGAGGTGCTGAAGACAAAACTAAGAACAAGTTTCTTCCTCAGTGTTTCTACTGATATAACTAAGAACAATACTAACATCAAGTGTCTTCCTCATAGGTGCTGAAGGCATAACTAAGAAGATTCTTCCTCAGTGTTACTACTGATATAACTAGGAACAATACTCTTCTCCAGACTGAGGGACTGACCACCTCAATTCCTCAACGCTGCTGCTGTTGTAACGAAGATAAAGTGTCTTCCTCAGTACTGGTGCTGACATAAATAAGAACAAGTGTCTTTACCAGCGTTGCTGCTCACATAACTAAGATCAAGTGTCTTCCTCAGTGCTGCTGCTGATATAACTAAGATCAAGTGTCTTTCATAGTGCTGCTGCTCACATACCTAAGATCTAGTGTCTTCCCGCGTGATCCTGCTGACATAAATCAGTTAAAGTGTCTTCCAGAGTGTTGCTGCTGACATAACTAAGGTCAAGTGTCTTCCCCCGTGTTTCCGCTGACATATCTAAAATCAAGTGTCTTCTGCAGTGTTAGTGCTCACATATCTAAGATCAAGTGTCTTATGCAGTGTTAGTGCTGATTCAACTAAGAATAAGTGCCTTTCTCATTGTTGCTACTAATATAACTAAGATCAAGTGCCTTACCCAGTGTTGCTGCTCACATAACTAAGATCAAGTATCTTCCTCAGTGCTGCTGCTGATATAACTATGATCAAGTGTCTTCAATAGTGCTGCTGCTCACATAACTAAGATCTAGTGTCTTCCCCAATGTTGCTGGTTACATAACTAAGACCAAATGCCTTCCTTAGTGATTCTACTCACATAACTAAGATCAAGTGTCTTCCCCAGTGTTGCTGCTGACATAACTAAGAACAATTGTCTTCCTAATTGCTGATGCTGATGTAGCTAAGATCAAGTGTCTTCCTAAGTGCTGCTACAGACATAACTAAGAACAAGTGTCTTCCTAAGTGCTGATGATGATGTAACTAAGATCAAGTGTCTTCCTCAGTTCTGCTACTGACATAACTAAGAACAAGTGTCTTCCTAAGTGCTGATGATGATGTAACTAAGATCAAGTGTCTTCCTAAGTGCTGCTACTGACATAACTAAGAACAATTCTCTTCCTTAGTGCTGCTGCTGACATTACTAAGATCAAGTGTATTAACCAGTGTTGCTACTGACATAACTAACAGCAAGTGTCTTGCTCATTGTTACTGACATAACTAATATCAAGCATCTTCCTCAGCGATTCTGCTGACATAACTAAGACCAAGTGTACTCCTCAGTGCTGATACTGACATGACTAGAAACAAGTGTCTTCCTCAATGTTTCTACTGACATAACTAAGAAGAAGTGACTTCTTTAATGCTGCTACTGACGTAATTGAGAACAAGTGTCTTCATCATTGCTGCTGCTGACATAACTAAGATCAAGTGTCTTCCTCAGTGCTGCTACATACATAACTAAGATAAAGTGTCTTCGCCAGTGTTGCTGCTTATGTAAGTAAGATCAAATGCCTTACTCAGTGTTGATGCTGACATAACTAACATCAAGTGCCTTCCATAGTGTTGCTAATGGCATAACTAAGATCAACTGCCTTCCTCAGTGTTGCTGCTGACTTAACTAAGACCAAGTGTCTTCCTCAGAGCTGCTGGTGACATAACTAAGAACAAGTGTCTTCCTCAGTGTTGCTGCTTACTTAACTAAGAACAAGTGTCTTTCTCAGTACTGCAACTGACATAACTAATATCAAGTGTCTTACGAAGTGTTACTACTGACATAACTAAGAACAAGTGACTTCCTCAGTGTTGCTACTGACATAAACAAGAATAAGTGTCTTTTTAAGATTTGCTTCTGGCATAACTAAAATCAAGTGTCTCCATCAGTGCTGCTGCTGTCATAATTAATAAGAAGTATCTTCCTCAGTGCTGCTGCTGACATAACAAAGGTCAAGTGTCCTCTTCAATGTTACTGTTGACATAACTAAGAACGAGTGTATTCCTCAGCGTTCCTGCTGACATAACTATTTTAAGTGTCTTCCAAAGTGTTGCTGCTGACATAACTAAGATCAAGTGTCTTCCTTAGAGATGCTAGCGACAAAACTAAGATCAAGATTCTTCCTCAGTGTAGCTGCTGACATAACTAAGAACAAATGTCGTAATCAGTACTGCTACTGACGTAACTAAGAGCAAGTGTGTTCCCCAGTGTTGCTGCTGACATAACTAAGATCAAGTGTCTACCTCAGTGCTGCTACTGACGTAAATAAGATGAAGTGTCTTAATCAGTACTGCAACTGACATAACTATTTTCAAGTGTCCTACTCAATGCTGCAACTGACATATCTAAGATCAAGTGTCTTCTTCAGTGTTGCTGCTGATATAACTAAGATCAAGTGTCTTCGCCAGTGTTGCTGCTGATATAAATAAGTACAAGTGTCTTCCTCAGTGCTGCTGCTGACATAACTAAGATCAATTGTCTTCCTAAGTGTTGCTGCTGATGTAACTAAGATCAAGTGCCTTCCTCAGTGTTGATGTTGACAAAACTATGAACAAGTGTCTTCCTCAGTGCTGCTGCTGATGTAATTAAGATCAAGTGTCTTCTTCAGTGCTGCTGCTGAGTAAACAAGAACAAGTGTCTTCACCAGCGTTGCTGCTGACATAACTAAGATCAAGTGTCTCCCTCAGTGCTGCTGCTGATATAACTAAGATCAAGTGTCTTCCATAGTGCTGCTGCTCACATACCTAAGATCTAGTTTCTTCCTCAGCTTTCCTTCTGACGTAAATAAGACCAAGTGTCTTCCCCATTGTTGCTGCTGACCTAAATAAGGTCTAGTGTCTTCCCCAGTGTTTCTGCTGACATATCTAAAATCAAGTGTCTTCTGCAGTGTTAGTGTTGATTCAACTAAGAATAAGTGCCTTTCTCACTGTTGCTACTGATATAACTAAGATCAAGTGCCTTCCCCAGTGTTACTGCTCACATAACTAACATCAAGTGTCTTCCTCAGTGCTGCTGCTGATATAACTATGATCAAGTGTCTTCAACAGTGCTGCTGCTCACTTAACAAATATCTAGTGTCTTCCCAATTGTTGCTGCTAACATAACTAAGAACAAGTGTCTTCCTAAGTGCTCCTACTGACATGACTAAGAACATTTTTCTTCCTCTGTGCTGCTGCGAACGTAACTAAGAAGTAGTGGCCTCCACAGTGTTGTTGCTGACATAACTAAGATCAAGAGTCTTCCTCAGTGTTGCTGCTGATATAAGTAAGGACAAGTGTATTACTCAGTGTTGTTACTGACATAACTAAGATCAAGCGTCTTCCTCAACGATGCTACTGACATAACTAAGACCAATTGTCCTCCTCAGTGCTGATGCTGACATAACTAGAAACAAGTGTCTTCCCCAATGTTTCTAAGAACAAGTGACTTCCTCAGTGCTGCTGCTGACATAACTGAGAACAAGTGTCTTCCTCATTACTGCTTCTGACATAAATATGATCAAGTGTCTTCAACAGTGTTGCTGTTGATGTAACTAAGATCAAGCATCTTCCACAGTGTTGATAATGACATAACTAAGATCAACTGTTTTCCTCAGTGTTGCTGCTGACTTAACTAAGAACAAGTGTCCTCCTCAGAGCTGCTGATAACATAAATAAGAACAAGTGTCTTCACCAGCGTTGCTGCTCACAAAACTAAGATCAAGTGTCTTCCTCAGTGCTGCTGCTGATATTACTAAGAACAAGTGTCTTCCTAAGTGCTGATGCTGATGTAACTAAGATCAAGTGTCTTCCTCTGTGCTGCTGCTGACATAACTAAGAAGCAGTGTCGTCCCTAGTGCTGCTGCTGACATAACTATGATCAATTGTCTTCCTTAGTGCTGCTGCTGACATTACTAACATCAAGTGTATTCACCAGTGTTGCTACTGACATAACTAATAGCAAGTGTCTTACTCAGTGTTGATACTGACATAACTAATATCAAGCATCTTCCTCAGCGATTCTACTGACCAAGTGACTTCCTTAGTGCTACTGCTGACATAATTGAAAGGTATATTTAACATTGCTGCTGCTCACATAACTAAGATCAAGTGTCTTTCAGAGTGTTGCTGCTGACATAACTAAGGTCAAGTGTCTTCCCCCGTCTTTCCGCTGACATCTAAAATCAAGTGTCTTCTGCAGTGTTAGTGCTCACATATCTAAGATCAAGTGTCTTATGCAGTGTTAGTGCTGATTCAACTAAGAATAAGTGCCTTTCTCATTGTTGCTACTAATATAACTAAGATCAAGTGCCTTACCCAGTGTTGCTGCTCACATAACTAAGATCAAGTATCTTCCTCAGTGCTGCTGCTGATATAACTATGATCAATTGTCTTCAATAGTGCTGCTGCTCACATAACTAAGATCTAGTGTCTTCCCCAATGTTGCTGGTTACATAACTAAGACCAAATGTCTTCCTTAGTGTTTCTACTCACATAACTAAGATCAAGTGTCTTCCCCAGTGTTGCTGCTGACATAACTAAGAACAATTGTCTTCCTCAGTGCTGCTACTGACATAACTAAGAACAAGTGTCTTCCTAAGTGCTGATGCTGATGTAGCTAAGATCAAGTGTCTTCCTAAGTGCTGCTACTGACATGACTAAGAACAATTCTCTTCCTCTGTACTGTTGCTGACATAACATAAGAACATAAGAACATAAGAAAGGAGGAACACTGCAGGAGGCCTTCTGGCCCATACTAGGCAGGTCCTTTACAATTCATCCCACTAACAAAACATTTGCCCAACCCAATTTTCAGTGCCACCCAAGAAATAAGCTCTGATGTGAAAGTCCCACTCAAATCCAACCCCTCCCACTCATGTACTTATCCAACCTAGATTTGAAACTACCCAAAGTCCCAGCCTCAATAACCCAACTAGGTAGACTGTTCCACTCATCAACTACCCTATTTCCAAACCAATACTTTCCTATGTCCTTTCTAAATCTAAACTTATCTAATTTAAATCCATTACTGCGCGTTCTCTCTTGGAGAGACATCCTCAAGACCTTATTAATATCCCCTTTATTAATACCTATCTTCCACTTATACACTTCGATCAGGTCTCCCCTCATTCTTCGTCTAACAAGTGAATGTAACTTAAGAGTCTTCAATCTTTCTTCATAAGGAAGATTTCTGATGCTATGTATTAATTTAGTCATCCTACGCTGAATGTTTTCTAACGAATTTATGTCCATTTTGTAATACGGAGACCAGAACTGAGCTGCATAATCTAGGTGAGGCCTTACTAATGATGTATAAAGCTGCAGTATGACCTCTGCACTTCTGTTGCTTACACTTCTTGATATAAATCCCAGTAATCTATTTGCCTTATTACGTACGCTTAGGCATTGCTGTCTTGGTTTAAGGTTGCTGCTCACCATAACCCCCAAGTCCTTTTCGCAATCTGTATGGCTAAGTTCTACATCATTTAATTTATAAGTACTAGGGTTATGGGCACTCCCAAGCTTCAGAACCTTGCATTTATCTACATTGAACTGCATCTGCCACTTTTCTGACCAAGAATAGAGTTTGTTTAAATCCTCCTGAAGTTCCCTAACATCTACGTTTGAATCAATTATCCTACCTATCTTTGTGTCATCGGCGAATTTGCTCATATCACTAGTAATTCCCTCATCAAGATCATTGATATATATTATAAACAACAACGGGCCCAAGACTGATCCCTGTGGAACGCCACTTGTTACAGATCCCCACTCGGATTTAACCCCATTTATGGACACTCTCTGCTTCCTGTCAGTGAGCCATGACTCGATCCACGAGAGCACTTTTCCCCCAGTGCCATGAGCTGCCACTTTCTTTAACAGTCTATGGTGCGGAACTCTATCAAAAGCCTTACTAAAATCTAAGTAAATAATATCAAATTCTTTATTGTGGTCAACAGCCTCAAAAGCTTTACTGAAGAAAGTTAATAAATTAGTTAGACAAGACCGGCCTCTTGTGAATCCATGCTGAGTATCATTAATCAAGCTATGCTTATCGAGATGGCTTCTTATAATCTCAGCTATAATTGACTCTAGTAATTTGCCTACAATTGAGGTCAGGCTTATTGGGCGGTAATTTGACGGTAACGACTTGTCCCCTGTTTTAAAAATAGGAGTTACATTAGCCATCTTCCACATATCAGACACTACACCTGTTTGAAGAGATAAATTAAAAATATTAGTTAATTGTTCACAGAGTTCCATTTTGCATTCCTTAAGAACCCTTGAAAAAACCTCATCAGGACCCGGCGACTTATTTTGCTTCAGTCTGTCTATCTGCCTCACAACCATCTCACTGGTGACTGTGATGTTACATAATTTATCTTCTTCTAGCCCACTGTAAAAATTAATTACTGGAATATTGTTAGTGTCTTCCTGTGTAAAAACTGAGAGAAAATAATTATTTAAAATCAAGCACATTTCATTCTCTTTGTCAGTAAGGTGCCCATAGTTATTTTTAAGGGGACCTATCTTATCTCTAACTTTTGTTCTATAGACCTGGAAAAAACTTTTTGGGTTAGTTTTAGAATCCCTAGCAACTTTAATTTCATAGTCCCTTTTAGCTTTTCTTATCCCCTTTTTAATGTCCCTCTTAATGTCAATATACTGATTCATAAGATGACCCTCACCTCTTTTGATACGCCTATAAATTCCTTTCTTATGCCCTAGTAGATATTTGAGCCTATTATTCATCCATTTTGGGTCATTTCTATTTGATCTAATTTCTTTATATGGGATAAACGCTCTTTGAGCAGCATGTACAGTGTTCAGAAAACTGTCATATTGATAGCTCTCTTCGTTACCCCAGTCATACCTAACATAACTAACATAACTAACATAACTATCATAACTGACATAACTAAGATCAATTGTCTTCCTCAGTGCTGCTGCTGACATTACTAAGATCAAGTGTATTCACCAGTGTTGCTACTGACATAACTAATAGCAAGTGTCCTACTCAGTGTGGTTACTGACATAACTAAGATCAAGCGTCTTCCTAAGCGATTCTACTGATATAACTAAGACCAAGTGTTCTTCTCAGTGCTGATACTGACATGACTAGAAACAAGTGTCTTCCTCAATGTTTCTAATGACATAACTAAGAACAAGTGACTTCCTTAGTGCTGCTGCTTACATAACTGAGAACAAGTGTCTTCATCATTGCTGCTGCTGACATAAATAAGGTCATGTGTCTTCCTCAGTGCAGCTACTTACATAACTAAGATCAAGTGTCTTCCCTAGTGTTGCTCCTTATGTAACTAAGATCAAATGCCTTCCACAGTGTTGATGCTGACATAACTAAGATCAAGTGCCTTCCATAGTGTTGCTAATGGCGTAACTAAGATCAGCTGTCTTCCTCAGTGTTGCTGCTAACTTAACTAAGAACAAGTGTCTTTCTCAGTACTGCTACTGACATAACTAAGAACAAGTGACTTCCTCAGTGCTTTTACTGACATTAGAAAAAGTGACTTAGATCACGTGTCTTCCTAAGTGCTGCTAGAGACTTAACTAAGATCAAGTGTCTTCCTCAGTGTTGCTGCTGACGTAACTAGCATTAACTGCCTTCCTCAGTGTTGATGCTGACTTAACTAAGATCAAGCGTCTTCTTCAGTGTTGATAATGAAATAACTATGATCAAGTGTCTTCCTTTGCGTTCCTGCTGACATAACTAAGATCAAGTGTCTTCCTAAGTGTTACTCCTGATATAACTAAGAATAAGTGTCTTCCTCAGAGCTGCTGGTGACGTTACTAAGAACAAATGTCTTCGTCAGTGCTGCTGCTGACGTAACTAAGAATAAGTGTCTTCCTCAGTGTTGCTGCTGACATAACTAACAAAAAGTGTCTTCCTCAGAGTTGCTGAAGCCGTACCTAAGGACAAGTTTCTTCCTCAGTGTTTCTACTGACATAACTAAGAACAAATGACTTCCACAGTGTTGCTACTGACATAACTAAGAACAAGTGTCTTCCTAAGTGCCGCTTCTGACAAAATTAAGAACAAATGTCTTCATCAGTGCTGCTTCTGTTGTTACTAAAATCAAGAGTGTTCCCCGGTGTTGCTGCTGACATAACTAAGATCAAGTGTCTTGCTCAGTGTTGATGCTAACATAACTAAGATCAAGTGTCCTCACCAGTGTTGCTAATGACATAACTAACAACAAGTGTCTTTCTCAATGCTGCTGCTGACATAACTAACAACAAGTGTCTTCCTCAGACGTGCTGAAGACATAACTAAGAACAAGTTTCTTCTTCATAGTTACTGCTGACATTACTAAGAACAAGTGAATTCCTCAGTGGTGCTCCAGACATCACTAAGATCAAGTGTCTTTCTCAGTGCTGCTTCTGACATAACTAAGAACAATAGTCTTCCAAAGTCCTTCTACTCACATAACTGAGATCAAGTGTCTTCCTCAGTGCTGCTAATTACACAACTAAGAACAAGTGTCTTCCTTAGTGCTTCTGTTGACATAACTAAGAACAAGTGCTTTCCTCAGTGCTGCTGCTGTCATAACTAAGCTGAAATGTCTTCCTCTGTGCTGCTACTGAGATTACTAAGATCAAGGGTCTTCCTCAGTGTTGCTGCTGACGTAACTAAGATCAAGTGCCTTCCTCAGTGTTGACGCTAACATAACTAAGATCAAGTGTCTTTACAAGTGTTGCTAGTATCATATCTAAGATCAAGTGTGTTCCTCAGTGTTCCTGCTGATGTAACTAACAACAAGTGATTTTCTCAAAGCTGCTGATGACATAACTAAGGCCAAGTGTCTTTTTCAGTGCTGCTGCTGACATAACTAACAACAAGTGTCTTCGTCAGAGGTGCTGAAGACGTAACTAATAACAAGTTTCTTCCTCAGTGTTACTACTGACATAACTAAGAAAAAGTGCCTTCCTCAAGTGTCTTAATCAGTACTGCTGCTGTAATAACTAGGAAGAAGTGTCTTCCTCAGTGCTGCTGCTGACATAACTAAGGACAAGTGTCTTACTCAGTGCTGCTGCTGAAATAACTAAGATCAAGTGTCTTCCTCAGTGTTGCTGCTGAAATAACTAAGATCAAGTGTCTTCCTCAGTGTTGCTGCTGAAATAACTAAGATCAAGTGTCTTCCTCAGTGTTGCTGCTGACACAACTCAGATCTAGTGTCTTTCCAAGTATTCCTGCAGACATAATGAAGAACAAATGCCTTCCTCAATGTTGCTACTGTTATAACTAAGTTCCAGTGTCTTATTCAGCGCTGCTACTGACATAACTAAGTAAAAGTGACTTCCATAGTGATGCTGCTGACAAAGCTAAGAACAAATGTCTTCAATCAGTGCTGCTGCTGACGTAACTAATATCAAGTGTCTTCCGAAGTGTTGTTGATGACATAACTAAGATCAACTTTCTTCCTCAGTGTTGCTAATGACATAACTAAGAACAAGTGTCTTCCTCAGTGTTGCTGATGACATAGCTAAGATCAACTTTCTTCCTCAGTGTTGCTAATGACATAACTAAGAAAAATTGTCTTCCTCAGTGCTGCTCCGGGGATAACTAAGAGCAAGTGTCTTCCCCAGTGTTGCTGCTGACATAACTAAGTTCAAATGTCTTCCTAAGTGCTGCTACTAACATAACTAAGATCCAGTGTCTTCCTCATTGATGCTGCAGACATAAACAATATCAAATGTCTTTCACAGTGCTTGTGCTGACATAACTATCATCAAGTGTTCTCCTCATTGCTGCTGCTGACGTAACTTAGATGATATAATGGAGGAAAAGTGTCTTTCTCACTGTTGCTATTGACATAACTACTACTCACATAACAAAGATCAAGTGTCTTCCCCAGTGTTGCCTCTGATATAACTAAGATCAAGTGTCTTCCTCAGTACTGCTACTGACATAACTAAGAATAAGTGTCTTCGTCAGTGTTTCTGCTTACATAACTAAGAACAAGTGTCTTCCTCAATGCTGCTGCTAACAAAACTAAGAAAAAATGTCTTAATCCGTGCTGCTGCTGACATAACTAAAAACAAGTGTCTTGCTAAGTGTTGCTGATGACATAACTAAGGACAAGTGTCTTCCTCAGTGCTGCTACTCACATGACTAAGAACAAGTGTCTTTATCAGTGCTGCTGCTGACATAAATAAGATAAAGTGCCTTCCACAGTGTTGCTGCTGACATAATTAAAATCAAGTGTCTTTCCCAGTGTTGCTGGTGACATAAGAAAGATCAACTGGCTTCCTCAGTGTTGCTTCTGACATAACTAAGATCAAGTGTCCTCCTAAGTGCAGCTGCTGACATAACTAAGAACAAATGTCTTCCTCAGTGTTGCTGCAGACATAATGAAGGAAAAGTGTCTTCCTCACTGATGCTGGTGAAAAAACTTAGATCTAGTGTCTTCCTAAGTGCGGCTGCTGATATAACAAAGATCGAGTGTCTTCCTCAGAACTGCTACTGACATATCTAAGATCAAGTGCCTTCCCCAGTGCTGCTGCAGACATAACTAATATCAAGTGTCTTCATGGGTGATGTTACTGACATAACTAAGAACAAATGTCTTCCTCAGTGCTGCTGCTGACTTAACTAAGAACAAGAGTCTTCGTCAGTTCTGTTACTGACATAACTAAGAACAAATGCCTTCCTCAGTGCTGTTTCTTACAAAACTGAGAACAAATGTCTTCATCAGTGCTGCTGCTGACGTACCTAGGATCAAGTGTCTTCCACAGTGTTGCTACTGACATAATTAAGAACAAGTGTCTTCCTCAGTGTTGCTGAAGACATAATTAAGAACAAGTGTCTTCCTCAGTGTTGCTTCTGACACAACTAAGAACAAGTGTCTTCTCAGTGCTTCTGCTTACAATACTAAGAACAAATGTCTTCATCAGTGCTGCTGCTGACGTAACTAATATCAAGAGTCTTCCTCAATGTTGCTGCTGTATAACTAAGAACAAGTGTCTTCCTCAGAGTTGCTGCTGATATAACTAAGAACAAGTGTCTACCTCAGCGCTGCTGCTGACATAACTAAGATCAAGTGTCTTTATCATTGCTGCTGGTGACATAACTAAGCTAAAGTGTCTTCCTCAGTGCTTCTACTGACATAACTAAGATCAAGTGTCTTCCCGAGTATTGCTGCTGACATAACTAAGAGCAAGTGTTTTCCTCAGTGCTGCTGCTTACGTAACTAAGAAGAAGTGTCTTCCTCAGTGCTGTTGCTGTCATAACTAAACTGAAATGTCTTCCTCAGTGCTGCTACTGATATTACTAAGAACAAGTGTCTTCCTCAGCGTTGCTACTCACATAACAGAGATTAAGTGTCTTCCTCAGCATTACTGCTGACATAAATAAGGTCACGTGTCTTCCCAAGTGTTGTTGCTGACATAACTAGGATCAAGTGCCTTCCTTAGTGCTGCTGCTAACATAGCTAAGATCAAGTGCCTTTCCAAGTGTTGCTGCTGACATAATTAAGATCAGTGTGTCTTCCTCAGTGTTGCTACTGTCATAACAATGATCAAGTGTCTTCCTCAAAGTAGATGCTGACATAACTAAGAACAAATGTCTTCCTCAGTGCTGCTGTTGACATAATAAAGGAAAAGTGTCTTTCACAAAGTTGCTGCTGACGTAACTAAGATCAAGTGTCTTCCTCAATTCTATTACTGACATAACTAAGAACAAATTCCTCCCTCAGTGGTGCTGCTGACATAACTAAGATCAAGTCACTTTCTCAGTGCTGCTGGTGACATAACTAAGATCAAGTGTCTTCCTATGTGTTCCTACAGACATAACTAAGATCAAGTATCTTCCCCAGTGTTGTTGCTGATGTAACTAAGATCAAATGTTTTTCTTAGTACTGCTGCTGATATATCTAAGATCAAGCATCCTTCCCAGTGTTCCTCCTCACATAACTAAGAAGTGTTTTCCTGAATATTGCTGCTGACATAACTAAGGTCAAGTGTCTTCCACAGTGCTTCTGCTGACAAAACTAAGATCAAGTTTCTTCCTGAGTGCTGCTACTGACAACTAAGAACAAGTATCTCCCTCTGTGCTGCTGCTGACATAACTAAGAAGTGTATTCACCAGTGTTGCTGATGACATCATTAATATCAACTGTTTCTCTCAGAGTTGCAGCTGACATAACTAAGAACAAGGGTCTTCCTCATTGTTGCTCCTGGCATAAGTAAGAACAAGTGTCTTCCGCAATGTTGCTCTTGACATTAGTAAGAACAAGTGTTTTCCTCAGTGTTGTTACTGACATAACTAAGATGAAGCATCTTCCTCAGCGATGCTACTGACATAACTAAGAGCAAGTGTCTTCCTCAGTGCTGATACTGGCATAACTGGAAAAAAGTGTCTTCCTCAGTGTTTCTACTGACATAATTAAGAACAAGCGATTTATTCAGTGCTCCTGCTGACATAACTGAGAACAAGTGTCTTCCTCATGGCTCGTGCTGACATAACTAAGGTCAAGAGTCTTCCTCAGTGCTGCTGCTCGGCATATCTAAGATCACGTGTCTTCCCCAGTGCTGGTACTGACATAACTAAAATCAAGTGTCTTCTCCAGTGTTGCTAATGGCATAACTAAGATGAAGTGTCTTCCTTCGTGTTGCTGTTGACATAACAAAGATCAACTCTTTTGCTCAGTGTTGCTCCTGACATAACTAAGAAAAAGTGTCTTCATCAGTGTTGTTACTGACATAACTTTTATCAAGCGTCTTCCTCAGCGGTGCTGATGACAGAACTAAGAAAAAGTGTCTTCCTTAGTGCTGATCCTCACATAACTAAGATCAAGTGTCTTCCCTAGTTTTGCAGCGGACATAACTAAGATCAAGTGTCTCACTTAGTGCTTCTGCTGACATAACTAAGATCAAATTTCTTACTGAGTGCTGCTTCTTACAACTAAGAACAAATATCTTCCTCTGTGTTGCTACTGACATAACTAAGAGGAAGTGTATTCACCAGTGTTGCTGCTGACATCACTAATATCAACTGTTTTTCTCAGTGTTGCAGCTGACATAACTAAGAACAAGTGTCTTCCTCATTGTTGCTCCTGGGATAAGTAAGAACTAGTGTCTTCCGTAGTGTTACTCCTGAAAAGTAAGAACAAGTGTTTTCCTCAATGTTGTTATTGGCATAACCAAGATGAAGGATCTTCCTCAGCGATGTTACTTCATAACTACGAGCAAGTGTCTTCCTCCGTGCTGTTGCTGACAAAACTATGAGCAAATGTCTCCACCAATGCTCCTGCTGGCATAACTGAGAACAAGTGCCTTCCTCAGTGCTGCTGCTGACATAACTGAGATAAAGTGTCTTCCTCACTGCTCGTCCTCGATATAACTAAGATCAAGTGTCTTCCTCAGTGCTAATAATGACATAAATAGAAAAAAGTGACTTCCTCAGTGCTCCTGCTGACATAACGAAGGAAAAGTGTCTTCCTCACTGTTGCTGTTGACATAACTAACATCAAGTGTCTTCTTCAGTGCAGCTGCTGACATAGCAAAGATCAAGAATCTTCCTCATTGTTGCTAATGACTTATGGAAGAAAAAGTGTCTTCCTCAGTGTTGTTACTGACAAAACTAAGATCAAGTGTCTTCCTCAGTGCAGCTGCTGACATAACTAAGAACAAATGTCTTCCTCAGTTCGGCTGCTGACATAACTAAGATCAAGTGTCATCCTCAGTGCTGCTCCTGACATAACTATAATCAAGTGTGTTCTCCAGTGTTGCTACTGACATAACTAAGTTCAAGTGTCATCCTCAGCGCTGCTGCAGAAATAACTGAGATCGAGTGTCTTCACCAGTGTTGCTGCTGACATAACTAAGATCAAGTGTATTTCCCAGTGTTGAGGCTGACATAACTAAGATCAAGTGTCTTTCCAAGTGTTGCTGCTGACACATCTAACATCAAGTGTCTTCTGCAGTGTTAGTGCTGATATAACTAAGATGAAGTGTCTTCCTCAGTGTTGCTGCTCACATAACTAAGATCAAGTGTCTTACTTAGAGCTTGTTCTCACATAACTAAGATCAAGTGTCTTCCCCAGTGTTGCTGCTGACATAACTAAGAACAAGTGTCTTGCTTAGTGTTGCTGCTCATATAACTAAGATCAACTGTCTTCCTCAGTGTTGCTGCTGACATAACTAAGAAAAAGTGTCTTCCTCAGAGCTGCTGATGACATAACTAAGATCAAGTGTCTTCCCCAGTGTTGCTGCTGACATAACTAAGAACAAGTGTCTTGCTTAGTGTTGCTGCTCATATAACTAAGATCAACTGTCTTCCTCAGTGTTGCTACTGACGTAACTAAGAATAAGTGCCTTCCTCAGAGTTTCTGCTGACATAACTGATGTCAAGTGCCTTAATCAGTGCAACTGCTGACATAACTCAGAACAAATGTCTTCCTCAGTGCTGCTGCTAGCATAACGAAGGACAAGTGTCTTCCTCACTGTTGCTGCTGGCATAACTAAGATGAAGTGTCTTCCTCAGTGCTGCTACTGACATAACTAAGATCAAGTGTGTTCTCAGTGTTGCTGCTGATATAACTAAGATCAAGTGCCTTCCTCACTGTTGCTGCTAAAATAACTCAGATCAAGTGTCTTCCTCAGTGCTGCAACTGACTTATTTAAGTTCAAGTGTCTTCATCAGTGCTGCTGCTGACATAAATAAGATCAAGGGTCTTTCTCAATGCTGCTGCTGACATATCTAAGATCAAGTGTTTTCCTTAGTGCATCTACTCACTTAACTAAATTCATGTGTCTTCCCCAGTGTTGCTGCTGACATAACTAAAAAAAAAATTATTCCTCAGTGTTGCTTCAGGCATAACTAAGACCAAATGTCTTCCTCAGTGCTGATGCTAACATAACTAAGATCAAGTGTCTTCCTCAGTGCTTCTGCTGACATAACTAAGATCAAGTTTCTTCCTGAGTGCTGCTTCTGACATAACTAAGTTCAAGTGTCTTCTTCAGTGCTGATATAGACATAACTTAGATCAAGTGCATTCTTCAGTGTTGCTGCTGACATAACTAAGATCAAGTGTCTTACCCAGTGTTGCTGCTGACATAACTAACAACAAGTGTCTTCCTCAGTGCAGCTCCTGACATAACTAAGATCAAGAGTCTTTCTCAGTGCTGCTGCAGAATTAACTGAGATCTAGTGTCTTCACCAGTGTTGCTGCTGACATAACTAAGATCAAGTGTATTCCCCAGTGTTTAGGCTTACATAACTAAGATCAAGTGTCTTTCCAAGTGTTGCTGCTGACATATCTAAGATCAAGTGTTTCCCCAGTGTTGCTGCTCACATAACTAAGATCAAGTGTCTTCCATAGTGCTTGTTCTCACATAACTAAGATCAAGTGTCTTCCCAAGTGTTGCTGCTGACATAACTAAGAACAAGTGTCTTGCTTAATGTTGCTGCTGATATAACTAAGATCAACTGTCTTCCTCAGTGTTGCTGCTGTCATAACTAAGAAAAAGTGACTTCCTCAGAGCTGCTGCTGACATAACTAAGAACAAGTGTCTTGCTCAGGGCTGCTGATGACATAACTAAGAACAAGTGTCTTCCTCAGTGCTGCTGCAAACATAACTAAGAACAAGTGTCTTTCTCAGTGCAGCTGCTGACATAACTAAGATAAAGTGTCTTTCTCGGTGCTGCTGCTGACATAACTAAGATCAAGTGTCTTCCTCGGTGCTTCTACTGACATAACTTACGTCAAGCGTCTTCTCCAGTGTCGCTTCTGACATAACTAAGATCAAGTGTCTTCTAAGTGCTGCTACTGACATAACTAATATTAAGTGTCTTCCTCAGTGCTTCTGCTGATGTAACTTAGATCAAGTGTCTTTCTCAGTGCTGCTGCTGACATTACTAAGATCAAGTGTCTTTCCGAGTGTTGCTGCTGATATAACTAAGATCAAGTTTCCTCCTCAATGCTGCTGCGCACATAACTCAGAAAAAGTGTCTTCGTCAGTGCTGCTGCTGGCATAACTAAGATCAAGTGTCTTCCTCAGTGTTGCTGCTGACAAAACTAAAATCACTATTCTTCCTCAGTGCTGCTGCTAACATAACGAAGGACAAGTGGCTTTCCTTCCTGTTGCTGCTGACATAGGTAAGATCAAGTGTCCTCTTCAGTGTTGCTTCTGACATAACAAAGATCAAGTGTCTTCCAAAGTGTTGCTGATGACATAACTATGATCAAGTGTCTTCCCCAGTGTTCCTGCTGACATAACTATGATCAAGTGTCTTCCCCAGTGATGCTTCTGACATAACTAAGATCAAGTCTCTTCCCCAGTGTTGCTCCTGACATAACTAAGAACAAGTGTCTTCCTTATTGTTGCTTCTAACATAACTAATATCAAGTGTCTTTCTGAGTGTTACTACTCACATAACTAAGAACAAGTGACTTCCTCAGTGTTGCTACTGACGTAACTTAGAATAAGTGCCTTCTTCAGAGTTTCTGCTGACATAACTGATGTTAAGTGTCTTAATCAGTGCAACTGCTGACATAACTAAGAACAAATGCCTTCCTCAGTGCTGCTGCTAACATAACGAAGGACAAGTGTCTTCCTCACTGTTGCTGCTGGCATAACTAAGATCAAGTATTTTGCTAGAACTCCATTTTTTTTCTATCAAATGAGTACAAGAAACCACCCATTTACCAGTTTCAAGTATCCAATAAAGTGATCAGAAATTGGCAATTTTGCCAGTTTCACACAAATTTCAGAAGATGCCAATTTACAAATAGGGTCCAGAATAAGCAAGACAGACATTTCTGGCACTAAAATAACATTTTCTCTGTTCATTAGTCACGTCCCCAATCCCCTCTTACATCTCTTGCTTTCCACTTTGAATTTTTATTCTCACAAAAAATAGATTTACTGTTATGCAGACTACTGCATTAGTGTAGAAATGGTATAAATAATATCAGTGCACTTGTGAAAGAATATTAGACTCACCATTTGACGTGTATTGGATGCTTGGCATGATTTGTTTACTTTTGAAATTTGGTAAAAATCGAACATTTCTGCTAATTTGAGCTCAATTTCAAGATACTTTTCATTGTGAAACCAATCAAAATCATCTCAATTTCTGTAATATGTCTTCCATTCTATAAAATGAGACCAGGAAAACTAGAATATAACCATAAATACCATACGAAAATACAGTGCAAAGTCTGTTTTAAACCAAAAACATGGTCAAAGTTTTTTCTCATTATGCACTGTGTGTTGCAGGATTTTTTTTATACTGCGCACACTGACCACATAGACCCATTCTTTCATATGTAGGCATACCAGCTTTCTCTCACTAGATTTGAAGGCGCTAGAATTTACGCGTTCAAATACGTCAATAACCCTGATGCGTAAGCCGTACTAGTACGTCAGAAACCCTGAAAGGGTTAATCGATAGAAAAAGGACAGCATGAAAGAGACTCCTCCAGTGTTGTTGGAGGAGTCAGTTTTCATGCTATAGGGCTACTGACTAGCACCACTGCCTCTGCTGTCGCCTTCACCACCACTATGTAAGGCTTATCTTTCAGTGGCCCTTATACACCCAACAACAAACAACACAACAACACTCGTCACATATGTAATGACATATTTTATTCATTCTGGAGTATATATCATGTTTCTATGTTGTTGGTGTTGTTTGTTGTGTCATATCAGATGAATTGTGCTAGATAAATAAGCCATATTAGTGTCATATCGAAGGACTATCTTGTCCTGTCTCCCAACACACTCCCCTGCTGCCGCCACAATTCCTAACATATGCCAGAAACAAACCTCTCTGGAACACTTTTTTGAGTGACAGGGGTCCAGTGACTCTCAAGCTGGTCCTAGTGGCATTAAAAACAAAGAAGAGAAGTAACCTCGGAACAGGACTTGGTACCTGAAGTCTTTATGGAAGGGGATTCTCCTTCCAAACAGTAATTTCTCCATCTTCCCTACTCCCGTCTTCAATACAATAAGAAGAGTCTTCACTAAAGGTAAATGTCATATTATTGTTTTATTCTTCATGTCTCATTGTTTTCTGTGTAGGTACAGTGGAACCGCTACTTACGAGTTTAATCCATTCCATGACCTTGGTTGCATCTGGATTTGCTCGTTTGCGGAGTCAATTTTTCTCATTTAAACTAAGTGAAATGGAATTAATTAATTCCAGTGGAATTCCAGGCACGAGAAAATACTTCAATAATTTCCCTAATATAAACTCTATAGCTTATTTTTATCACAGTTCATGTAATATGACATGATAAACAATGTTGATAGCATAGAAACATGATATATACATTAGTATGAATAAAGTAGATGTCATTACATATGTGGCTAGTGGTGGTGACAGCTGCCATTGTTGTTTGAGGTTTATAGGGCTGCCACAGCAGCCATTTCTGCTCTTGATTACATGTGTAGAGAACCTAGGATAGCCCAAAAAAGTTAGAGCAACTTAAAAGTGCTTCACTCTTAATGCTACACTTAAATGCTAAACTCTTAATGCTGCAATTTGCCACTGCTGCTCCATGTTGTCCGCCACTGCTACCTTATGTTGTCTGCCACTGCTACCTTACGTTGTCTGCCACTGCTGCTTGATGTTGTCTGCCACTGCTGCTTGATGTCTGCCACTGCTGCTTGATGTTGTCTGCCACTGCTGCTTGATGTTGTCTGCCACTGCTGCTTGATGCTGTCTGCCACTGCTGCTTGATGTTGTCTGCCACTGCTGTTTGATGTTGTCTGCCACTGATATCATATGTTGTCTGCCACTGCTGTTTCATGTTGTGTGCCACTGCGACCTCATGATGTGTGCCACTGCTACTTCGTGAAGTCTGCCACTGCTGCTTCATGTTGTTTGCCACTGCTACCTCATGATGTCTGCCACTGCTGCTTCATGTTGTCTGCCACTGATACCTTACGTTGTCTGCCACTGCTGCTTCATGTTGTCTGCCACTGCTACCTCAAGATGTCTGCCACTGCTGCTTCATGTTGTCTGCTACTGCTGCATCAGTGTTCGCATCGCTATTGGGCCGTGCGGACGTGCTGCGCAGTAGCCCCTGATTGAGTTGGCTTTTGCGCAGTGGTGACGTGTACTTAGCTCTGTGAAGACCTGTTTGCGCGCTCTCTACGAATTGAAGCAAGATGCCCTCCATCGAGCAACTTTACCAACAGCTTAAGGAAGAATTGAGGATGGCGAAGATGGAGATTCGGCGACTGACCGAGGAAAACAAGAAGATTCGTAGTAGTCCTCCTGTTTTTAGTCCTCAGGTCAAGAAGGGAAACTGGTCAGTGGCTGGACAGCAGGGAACGAAGTTGACAATCAAGAAGACGAATGGAAAGGTAGAAACGATGAAGAAGAAAGAGACTGCCGTGGAAACTGTTGTGGAAACATCTAATACATTCTCAGTGCTACCCGACGAATGTGAGTCGACTACTGGGAACGAACGTCACGACGAACGACACCAAGGAAGGTAAGAATATTGTTGTTGGGGATAGCCAAGTTAGGTATATGGATAGGGCATTCTGCTTGAAGGACAGGAGTAGGAGACAGAGAGTTTGCTTTCCTGGGGCTGGGATGGAGGATATTGTTAGCCGTCTGGATGACATCATGAGAGGTATTGGGAGCAATCCTATTATCTGTCTCAGTGCTGGAGGCAACGATGTTGGCAGATGTAGGAGTGAAGACCTGATTAGCAGGTATAGGTCAGCAATAGAAATAATTAGGAGTAAGGGTGGGAACCCTGTCATATGTGGTATTTTGCCAAGGAGAGGAGTTGGAAATGAATGGTTGTTCAGGGCAATTGGTGTCAATTGCTGGCTGGACAAATACTGTAAGGAAAATGCGGTAACATTCATTGACAACTGGGACCTCTTCTATGGCAGAAATGACATGTATGCCAGGGATGGGGTTCACTTATCTAGGTCTGGGGTGGTAGCACTGGCAACTGCAGTGGAGGGAGCAGTTAGGACTTTAAACTAGGAATAGTTAGTGGTATGGGTTTTGGCAGGAAAACAGTGAAGTCCCAGTGTAGTAATATTACGAGTTCTATGGGAACTAGTAATAAGCAGAACGAGGTAGATATTGAAAAGCGAGGGACTTTGGGTGATAAGGACAGTAATAGGTTTAGTAGAAAAACAGAAATGAGCAGGAAGGGTAAAGAGAAAGGAGAGTCTTTCAGTGTTTATTATGCTAATTGCCGTAGTGCTAGGAATAAGATGGACGAGTTGAGATTAGTTGCTAGTGCAGGTAACATTGATGTATTTGCCTTAACTGAGACGTGGTTTAATTCAAAAAGTCGGGACATGCCTGCGGAATGTCATATTCAGGGTTTTAAATTGTTCCAAGTAGATAGAAGTATCGGGAAGGGGGGTGGGGTGGCATTGTATGTCCGAGATCGCTTGAACTGTTGCATAAAAATGGGTATTAAGTCTGAAGTAACACATACAGAGTCTGTTTGGATAGAATTTTCAGAGGGGCATGAAAAACTGATTTTAGGAGTGATATACCGTTCCCCAAACTTAGATAGGGACCAAGGGAGACTACTATGGGAGGAAATTGTTAAGGCCACAAGGCATGATAATGTAGTAATTCTAGGAGACTTTAACTTTAGTCATATTGATTGGAATTTCTTGACTGGGAATTTAGAATCATATGACTTCTTAGAAGTAGTTCAGGATTGTTTTTTGAAGCAGTTTGTGACAGAACCTACAAGGGGAAATAACCTGCTTGACTTAGTTATGGCAAACAATGAATCCCTTGTTAATAATTTAGAAATTTCAGAGGAACGGGGTGCTAGCGACCACAAATCAATTACATTTAGCATTGAATGGAAGTACGATAGTAGTGATAACTCGGTAACAGTCCCAGATTTTCGCTTAGCAGATTACGATGGGCTTAGAGAACACTTATCATCTGTTGACTGGGGTAACGAAGTGAGCTATCAATATGACAGTTTTCTGAACACTATACATGCTGCTCAAAGAACGTTTATCCCATATAAAGAAATTAGATCAAATAGAAATGACCCAAAATGGATGAATAATAGGCTCAAATATCTACTAGGGCATAAGAAAGGAATTTATAGGCGTATCAAAAGAGGTGAGGGTCATCTTATGAATCAGTATATTGACATTAAGAGGGACATTAAAAAGGGGATAAGAAAAGCTAAAAGGGACTATGAAATTAAAGTTGCTAGGGATTCTAAAACTAACCCAAAAAGTTTTTTCCAGGTCTATAGAACAAAAGTTAGAGATAAGATAGGTCCCCTTAAAAATAACTATGGGCACCTTACTGACAAAGAGAATGAAATGTGCTCGATTTTTAATAATTATTTTCTCTCAGTTTTTACTGTGGGCTAGAAGAAGATAAATTATGTAACATCACAGTCACTAGTGAAATGGTTGTGAAGCAGATAGACAGATTGAAGCAAAATAAGTCGCCGGGTCCTGATGAGGTTTTTTCAAGGGTTCTTAAGGAATGCAAAATGGAACTCTGTGAACCATTAACTAATATTTTTAATTTATCTCTTCAAACAGGTGTAGTGTCTGATATGTGGAAGATGGCTAATGTAATTCCTATTTTTAAAACGGGGGACAAGTCGTTACCATCAAATTACCGCCCAATAAGCCTGACCTCAATTGTAGGCAAATTACTAGAGTCAATTATAGCTGAGATTATAAGAAGCCATCTCGATAAGCATAGCTTGATTAATGATATTCAGCATGGATTCACAAGAGGCCGGACTTGTCTAACTAATTTATTAACTTTCTTCAGTAAAGCTTTTGAGGCTGTTGACCACGATAAAGAATTTGATATTATTTACTTAGATTTTAGTAAGGCTTTTGATAGAGTTCCGCACCATAGACTGTTAAAGAAAGTGGCAGCTCATGGCATTGGGGGAAAAGTGCTCTCGTGGATCGAGTCATGGCTCATTGACAGGAAGCAGAGAGTGTCCATAAATGGGGTTAAATCCGAGTGGGGATCTGTAACAAGTGGCGTTCCACAGGGATCAGTCTTGGGCCCGTTGTTGTTTATAATATATATCAATGATCTTGATGAGGGAATTACTAGCGATATGAGCAAATTCGCCGATGACACAAAGATAGGTAGGATAATTGACTCAAACGTAGATGTTATGGAACTTCAGGAGGATTTAAACAAACTCTATTCTTGGTCAGAAAAGTGGCAGATGCAGTTCAATGTAGATAAATGCAAGGTTCTGAAGCTTGGGAGCGCCCATAACCCTAGTACTTATAAGTTAAATGATGTAGAACTTAGCCATACAGATTGCGAAAAGGACTTGGGGGTTATGGTGAGCAGCAACCTTAAACCAAGACAGCAATGCCTAAGCGTACGTAATAAGGCAAATAGATTACTGGGATTTATATCAAGAAGTGTAAGCAACAGAAATCCAGAGGTCATACTGCAGCTTTATACATCATTAGTAAGGCCTCACCTAGATTATGCAGCTCAGTTCTGGTCTCCATATTACAGAATGGACATAATTCGTTAGAAAACTTTCAGCGTAGGATGACTAAATTAATACATAGCATTAGAAATCTTCCTTATGAAGAAAGATTGAAGACTCTTAAGTTACATTCACTTGTTAGACGAAGAATGAGGGGAGACCTGATCGAAGTGTATAAGTGGAAGATAGGTATTAATAAAGGGGATATTAATAAGGTCTTGAGGATGTCTCTCCAAGAGAGAACCCACAGTAATGGATTTAAATTAGATAAGTTTAGATTTAGAAAGGACATAGGAAAGTATTGGTTTGGAAATAGGGTAGTTGATGAGTGGAACAGTCTACCTAGTTGGGTTACTGAGGCTGGGACTTTGGGTAGTTTCAAATTTAGGTTGGATAAGTACATGAGTGGGAGGGGTTGGATTTGAGTGGGACTTTCACATCAGAGCTTATTTCTTGGGTGGCATTGAAAATTGGGTTGGGCAAATGTTTTGTTAGTGGGATGAATTGTAAAGGACCTGCCTAGTATGGGCCAACAGGCCTCCTGCAGTGTTCCTCCTCTCTTATGTTCTCTTATGTTCTTAAGTGTCTTCCTAAGTGCTGTTACTGACATAACTAAGATCAAGTGTGTTCTCAGTGTTGCTGCTGATATAACTAAGTTCAACTGTCTTCCTCAGTGCTGCTACTGACATAACTTAGATCAAGTGTCTTCCTCAGTGCTGCTGCTGACATAACTAAGATCAAGGGTCTTTCTCAGTGCTGCTGCTGACATATCTAAGATCAATTGTTTTTCTTAGTGCATCTACTCACATAACTAAATTCATGTGTCTTCCCCAGTGTTTCTGCTGACATAACTAAAATAAAGTTTATTCCTCAGTGTTGCTTCTGGCATAACTAGGAACAAATGTCTTCCTCAGTGCTGATGCTAACGTAATTAAGATCTAGTGTCTTCTGCAGTGTTAGTGCTGATATAACAATGAATAATTGCCTTCAGCAGTGTTGCTGCTCACATAACTAAGATCAAGTGTCTTCCTCAGTGCTGCTTCTAATATAACTAAGATCAAGTTTCTTCCATAGTGCTGCTGCTCACATAACTAAGATCTAGTGTCTTCCTCAGTGTTGCTGCTGAAAAAGCTAAGATCAAGTGTTTTCACCAGTGTTGCTGCTCACATAACTAAGATCAAGAGTCTTTCCCAGTGTTGCTGCTGACATATCTAACATCAAGTGTCTTCTACAGTGTTAGTGCTGACATAACTAAGAATAAGTGTCTTACCGAGTGTTGCTGCTGACATAACTAAGAGCAAGTGTCTTCCTCAGTGGTGCTTCTGATGTAACTAAGATCAAGTGTCTTCCCCCGTTCTGCTGCTAACATAACTAAGGTCTAGTGTCTTCATCAGTGTTGCTGCTGACATAACTAAAAACAAGTCTTTTCCCAAGTGTTGCTGCTGACATAACTAAGATCAAGTGTCTTCCTCAGTGCTGCTGCTTACATAACTAAGATCAAGTGTCTTCCCCCGTTCTGCTGCTAACATAACTAAGGTCTAGTGTCTTCACCAGTGTTGATGCTGACATAACTAAGATCAAGTGTCTTCCTCAGTTATGCTGCTGACTTAACTAAGAACAAGCGTCTTCCTCAGTGCTGCTGCTAATAAAACTAAGAAGAAATTTCTTCCACAGTGCTGCTGCTGACTTAACTAAGTTCAATTGTCTTCCTCAGTACTTCTGCTGACATAACTAAGATCACGTGTATTCTCCAGTGTTGCTGCTGACATAACTAAGAGCAAGTGTCTTCCTCAGTGTTGCTGCTGACATAACTTAGAGCAAGTGTCTTCCTCAGTGTTGCTGCTGACATAACTAGGAGCAAGTGTCTTCCTCAGTGTTGCTGCTGACATAACTAAGAGCAAGTGTCTTCCTCAGTGTTGCTGCTGACATAACTTAGAGCAAGTGTCTTCCTCAGTGTTGCTGCTGACATAACTAAGAGCAAGTGTCTTCCTCAGTGTTGCTGCTGACATAACTAAGAGCAAGTGTCTTCCTCAGTGTTGCTGCTGACATAACTTAGAGCATGTGTCTTCCTCAGTGTTGCTGCTGACATAACTAAGAGCAAGTGTCTTCCTCAGTGTTGCTGCTGACATAACTTAGAGCATGTGTCTTCCTCAGTGTTGCTGCTGACATAACTAAGAGCAAGTGTCTTCCTCAGTGTTGCTGCTGACATAACTACTATCAAGTACATGTAATGTATGGAGGCTATAATGTTTAAATATAAATCTAGACTTAATCCTTAACAATTGCTAATAAACTCCTAAATCTAAACATTTTCTTTTCCAGACTTAAATCTAGAATAAAAGCGATCTGCACCAAATCGTAAACATTTTATACCCTGAACAAAACTTAAACATTTGTTTATTTAAATCAGATTCTTATTATTTTTACATATTTTCACAGAAAGTCTAACATTTCAAAATATTAACATTAATATATGCAGACCTAATGGAAAATCATTCTATAGCCAGAATTAAACATTAACATTTATAAAGAACATTTTAAAGAGCAGCAATAAGAACGTTGATCTTCAAATATTATTTCTGAGAGTCCACAGTAAAAATATTACAGAACTAGATTTTGCATCAGCATGTGTTAGCGTGTGGCTGCTGAGTGCTGTGATGCTGCCGAGAGGCTCTTGCTCCAAGGAATTTATTATAACCTCATTTCCTTCCATCAAATATGATTTATTATTACCAACGAACTGTTTGATTCTTAAGATTTTTATCACTTCCTGATGAATATAATAATAATAACAATGATAATAATAATAACTGGAGAGTGAGATGTATGATTAACAATCACAAATACGACACACACTTGTATAGGTTATTCAAAGAAACTTGGGTTAGACTTACATATTTTTGTATTTATTTTAACATGTTACTTATAATCAATTAAACTGAAACATTCTAGGTAGTTATAACAATACAGAATATACTTGATGTGTAGCAAACTGAGAATATACTTGATGTGTAGCAAACTGAGAATATACTTGATGTGTAGCAAACTGAGAATATACTTGATGTGTAGCAAACTGAGAATATACTTGATGTGTAGCAAACTGAGAATATACTTGATGTATAGCAAACTGAGAATATACTTGATGTATAGCAGACTGAGAATATACTTGATGTGTACTGAACTGAGCTAGAAATCTATACAGATACCGACGAATGTATTAATAATTTTTTAACAAAGACCCAGTACTTCTATTGCACTGCCCTAAAAAAAACTAAACATATCACTGCTAGGAGACTGAACAGTCCCTGGCTAACACCCAGCATCCTCAAGTCCATAAATACAAAGCACCTATATGAAAAACAGTACAGAATGGGTCAAATAACCAGAAACCAAACAAAACGTTACTCGTCAATCCTAACTAGCCTGATAAGAAGAGCAAAGAAAATTTATTAATAGAATAGATTATCCAACTTATAAGGTGATATAAAAAAGACCTGGAAACCCTATCTGAAATTCTAGGAACAAAAAAGATATCAGGAAACAGAAGCATCAAACTAAGAAAACCAGATGAATCCCAACTCCCGCCGATTGAGACACCATAGGAAAAAACCTGGCGGATAAAATCCCAGCTCAAATACCCCACCTAATAACTACCTCACTGGCACCTACCCGAACACACTGTTCCTGGCTCCTACTAACCCAACAGAAGTTTCTCTTATTATCAACACACTAAAGAACAAGGCAGGAGATTTAAATACCTTACCACCCTTCATATACAAAAAAGCTTCACAAGTACTGTCACCAATCATTGCAACACTCTTTAACAAATCCATCGAATCCTCTACCTTCCCTACAGTTTTCAAAATAGAGAGGGTCACCCAATACATAAAAGAGGAGATCAAGCAGACTTGAATAACTATAGGCCAATATCCTTCACTCTAAAATCTTTGAAAAAATAATTCATAAGCGAATCTGTTCCTACCTCATCTGCCACAACATACTCAACCCCTGTCAGTTTGGGTTCAGGCTTAACAAAAATATGGATGATGCTATTGTACACATGCTTGAACAAATATACACTGCACTAGAGAAAAATAAGTCCCACTGGGGATCTTCATTGATTTACATAAAGCATTTGATACAGTTGACCATGATTTGCTGAAACATAAAATTGTCTCACTATGGTATAAGAGGGCACTCCCTCAACTACCTAAAGTCTTACCTCAGCAACAGAAGCCAATATGTGTACACAAATGGAGCAAACTCTTCTACACAACCAATTCCAGTTGGCATCCCACACGGAAGTGTCCTTGGCCCTTTTCTCTTTCTCATTTACATAAGCGACCTACCAAATGCATCGCAACTACTCAAACCTACACTATTTCAGACACTACATACGTCTTTTCTCACCCAAGCGCAGTCATACTAGCCAATACTGTAAATACTGAATTACAGAAAATATCTACCTGGATGATGATTAACAAACTTACTCTCAATATTGACGAAACCTACTTCATTCAGTTAGAGAACAGAGCTACAGATGTCCCTCTTAACATAATGATAAACGGATCACCTATCACAAAGCTCACAGGGAGAAAATTCTTAGGAATCCACCTTGATAATAGACTCAAATTTCAAACACGTGTACAACAAATTTCCAAGAAAATATCCATACTATCGAAGATACGATACTATGTTCCACAGTCAGCCCTCCTGGCCCTATATCACTCACTTATTTACCCCTATCTCACCTATGGAATCTGTGCATGAGGCTCAACAACAATGAACCATCTCAGACCATTAATTACCCAACAAAAGGCTGCAATAAGAATGATAACAAATTCCCACTCCAGACAGCACACTCCACCAATATTCAAAACTCAAAACTTACTCACTGCACAAGACATCCATACTTATTATTGTGCCTACTACATGCATAGAACGCTAAACTCGGATATAAACCCTCCCCTCAAACGTCTCCTTACCGACCTCAACAGAACACATGACCATCTCACACTATGTAAAAATTCGATGCACACAAAAGACCCAAAAATTTGGAATTCATTACCTGTGGATACAAAAGAAACACTGTTTATCAATTCAAGACTCTTCTTAAAAACTACTTACTCACCCACAACTAGATAAATACTGAATAACTGTATCTCGTGAATGTATAACCTATGACCCTACCAAAGTATGTTTTTTAATTACATTACCTAATAAAATACTCCATTCTTCTCCATTTTCATGAATACACAGTTACTCATCTAGTGACCATATGACCTGTTTCTGCACTACAAATCATTGATTTTACTCGATTTGATCGGATTAATAAATTGTATGACTACATTTAATATACTGATCATTTTGTTATCTTATTTATTGTTATGCTACAGACTTGCTAGACTATAATGCTTATTAACTGAAATGTGTAAATTTCATTGTTTAAAATACTCGTTTGTACTTCATATTGTAATTTGTCTAATTTTATTTTTACCACTGAATATATCAATGCTTAGTTAATCTTAAGTTAGTTTTAAGCCTCCCCAGAATGTTCTGCATACAAGAGGCTTTTAGCATGTACACCCATGTAACTCCTTGCACATGTAATCCCTGGCATAACTATGTATCATGTTCAAATAAAAGTTATTATTATTATTATTATTATTATTATTATTATTATTATTATTATTATTATTATTGTTATTATTATTATTATTATTATTATTATTATTATTATTATTATTATTATTATTATTATTATTATTGTTATTATTATTATTATTATTATTATTGTTATTATTATTATTATTATTATTATTATTGTTATTATTATTATTATTGTTATTATTATTATTATTATTATTATTATTATTATTATTATTATTATTATTATTGTTATTATTATTATTATTATTATTATTATTATTATTATTATTATTATTATTATTATTATTATTATTATTATTAGGTGTTTCAATACTCTTTCACTGGTGGTCGTTACATTACAGAATATACTTGATGTGTAGCAAGTGTTTCAATACTCTTTCACTGGTAAAGAGAATTATAGTATCCAGCAAGACGATGTAGCTTAGATCAACTTGGAAGGAGAGTTGATATTCTTGGTGTTGGTCGAGGTTAACATTTCTATTGTCTCCTCTACAGTAACAGTGTCTTGGCTGCTGGTGTTGTGATGGTTGAACAGTGACAATACTTTCTGGTAGGCCCTGGCACAAGTAGGATTAACCACGCCCTCTATTTCTTGTGGCTGGGCTACACCTGTAATTGTCAAAGAATAATTACAGCAACCAAAAATGACACTTATGGAAAGAATTCCAAAGAATATAAACCACCTTCATTCTATTTCAAAATATTTAAATAAAGCAGTCAAAGAAAATGAGACGTAAATATAAGGATAAAAGTGATGGCGCTGGCTTAATATAAATTGCAAAGATCAAATGGGTAATAAACTGTGATCAGTGCAATATTATACGTAGTCAGTATAAAGGCAGAAAACAATTTGAGTACAGTACTAAATATTTCAATTACACTCCAAGACACAGTTATATTTATTTATTTATATATTTATTTATTTATTTTATGTCTTTGCAAACAGTACATTGAGATTTTATATTTACAATAGTGGGTTTCAATGCAAAGATAGCCTCTATTATGCCTGGCATTATGGGCCAACTTAACATTATTGGCTTACAGTCTACGTAACACTAAGGAGTATGTCATAGTTGTACAGTAGGACAGTAATTATTTCATAGTGGTACAGTAGAATATTAATTATGAATGAATCAAAATTTGTATAATGCAAAGATATATGTATATTCGAAAATACGTTTTGTGAAAACAATGATTTAAGTTTATTCGTGTCAACAATGGATAAAAGGTTCAAAGTGATTGTTTCAGTTATGATGATGGAGTACATAGGTGAGTAAGTGTGTACTGAGTATTTAGCATTTAGTCTAGGGTGATTAAGTGGCTTTTGAGAAGAGTCTTAAATTGATTTTCAGACTGGGTTACTTTAATATCTTCTTGTAATGAATTCCATATTTTGGGGTCCTTTATGTGCATAGAGTTTTTACACAGTGTGATATGGACACGAGGTATATCAAAAAGAGATCTGTGTCTTGTGTTGTGGTCATGTGTCTGCTCAGGTTGGTGAGGAGAAGTTTGAGTGGAGGGTTTATATTTTCGTGAATTGTTCTGTGTATGTAGTAGGCACATGAATAAGTATGGATGGTGAGCAGATTCAGACTTTTGAAAATTGGTGAAGTATGCTGGCGGGAGTGGGAATTTGTTATCATTCTTACTGCTGCCTCTTGCTGGGTTATTAGGGGTTTTAGGTGATTGGATGTTGTTGATCCCCATGTACAAATTCCATATGTAAGATAAAGGTATATAAGTGAATGGTACAGTGCCAGGAGAGCTGATTGTGGAACGTAGTACCTTGTCTTTGATAGTATGCCTACAGTCTTGGAGATTTTCTTGGCGATTTGTTGTATGTGTGTCCGGAACTTAAGGCTACTATCAAGGTGGATACCTAGGAATTTTCGCTCTGTGAGTCTTGTGACTGATGATCCATTTAGCGTTATGTTAATTGGATCATTTGCAGCTTTGTTTCCAAAATGAATGAAATAGGTTTTATCAGTGTCCTGGGTAAGTTTGTTAGTCATCTTCCAAGCAGATATTTTCTGTAATTCAGCAGTGACTGTGTTTGCTAGTATGACTGTGTTTGGGTGGGAAAAGACATATGTAGTGTCATCTGCAAATAATATGGGTTTGAGTAGCTGTGATGCATTCGGTAGATCATTGATGTAGACGAAAAAAAGGAATGGTCCAAGGACGCTTCCTTGTGGGACTCCTACTGTGATTGGTTGGGTGGAAGAGTTTGCATCATTTGCATACACATATTGAGTTTTGTTACTAAGGTATGATTTTAGGCAGTTGAGGGAGTGGCCTCTGATACCATAGTGCATTAATTTGGAGTACAGCAGTTCATGGTCGACTGTATTATCACACAGTATATTACCATGTATCCTTCTTGCCTGCGTTCCAGGGAATACAGATCAGTGGACTTCAGTTGTTCTCAGTAATTCTGGTGATTTATCTCACTTATGTATGCCATGAAAGTTCTCTGTACATTCTCCAGGTCAGCAATGTCGCCTGCCTTGAAGATGGCCATTAGTGTACAGCAGTATTCCAGCCCAGAGAGAACAAGAGATTTGAAGAGAATCACCATGGGCCTGGAGTCCCTAGTGTTGAAGGTTTTCATTATCCATTCTATCATTTTTCTAGCAGATGAGCTAGATACATTTCTGTAGTCTTTGAAGGTGAGATCCTCTGACATTATCACTCCCAGGTCCTTCACATCAGTTTTTCACTCTATTGCGTGGTTAGAATTTGTTGTATACCCTGATACAGTTTAATTTCCTCAAGTTTTCCATATCTGAAATGTTGAAATTTCTCTTCTTTGAACTTCATATTTTCTGTGGCCAATTTAAAGATTTGGTTGATGTCCACTTGGAGCCTTGCAGTGTCTTCGATGGAGGACACTGTCAGGACAATTCGTGTGTCATCCACAAAGGAAGACACATCTCTGTCTGTGTCAGACATGAGGATGAGGAATGAGATGGGAACAAGTACTGTGCCTTGTGAAAAACAGCTTTTTATTGTAGCTGCCTCAGATTTTACACTGTTTATTATTATTTTATGAGTAATTTTTGTTAGGAAGTTATAGATCCATCTACCAACTTTCTCTGTCATTCCTTTGTCACGTATTTTGCGTGCTATATTATAACATTGTCGCACTTGTCAAAGTGTTTGTATACTACAGCTGCATTTTGTTTATACTGTAAAGCATCCAGAACCTTGTCATAGTGGTCCAGTAGTTGAGACAGGCAGGATCGACCTGCTATAAACCCGTGTTGTTCTGGGTTGTGTAAATGATGGGTATGTAGGAGGGTGACCATATTGCTTCTTAGAGCCCTCTCAACGATTTTTATAGCATAGTATGTTATCTCTGTGAGTATGCAGTTGTTTGCAATTGTTTTACTGCCACCTTTGTGGAGTGGGGCAATGTCTGTTGTATTAGTGAGTGTGAGATGACTCCTGTGTCCATGCTCCCTCCACACAGAATGCTGCAGGCACGTTACAGGGGCTTTTCGTTGCTTTTCATGAACACGAAGTTCCACGAGTCTGTGCCTGGAGCAGAGTGCATAGGCATGTAATTAATTGCCTTTTCGAAGACTTGTGATGTTAGGGTAATGTCGGAAATTTTTTAAATAGTCGATAATTTTTTAAGGGTAAATATTTTAAATGATTTCAAGAGAGTACAAAATGTAGAAAAGTCAAAGATATGGAAATAAGTAAAAAATTATTTATTCTACTCACCAGTCAACACAGAGACGACGCTGCTGACCACAAATGCTATTGCTATGTTAAAAACCCCAGTATAGCAGTAGGATATCTCATATATAGTCTTGTCTGATGACCTAAGGACAAAATATTACATATATATATATATATATATATATATATATATATATATATATATATATATATATATATATATATATATATATATATATATATATATATATATATATATATATATATATATATATATATATATATGTCGTGCCGAATATGTAAAACTGGTCAATTAGCAAGAACTCATTTAAAATAAAGTCCTTTCTGAAATTTTCTCTTATACGTTTAAAGATATATTTTTTTCATTAATGTTAATGTAAAAATTTATAATTTTGCACCAGAAGAATCTTAGAAAACTTACCTAACCTTATTATAACAAGAACAATTTATTTTAGCCTAACCCAACTAAATATATTTTAAATACGTTTACAATAATTTAATACTAAACAAACACAATCAAATATATTTTTTTCGTTAGGTTCAGAATGATTTTGGCGAAATTATTGCATACACAAATTTTCACTTGTCCTATATGGCAAGATGAGCGTTGCTATTTAAGCCAAGATCGCAAGTTCTGCCTATTCGGCACGACATATATATATATATATATATATATATATAATATATATATATATATATATATATATATATATATATATATATATATATATATATATATATATATATATATGTATATATATATATATATATATATATATATATATATATATATATATATATATATATATATATATATATATATATATATATATATTTGCAAAACAACCAATATTTTGTTAGTGGGATGTCGTGAGGACCTGTCTAGTTGGACCAGCGGACCTACTGCAGTGTTCCTCTTTTCTTATGAGTCCGGTATTGTCGCGCGTCAATTGTTTCTTTGTTGTGGGGGTTGACTGTGAGGTGTAGTCTAAGCTCTTTAATTGCCTTCCTTTGATGTATTACTTTCATAGTTCCTTGACAATGTGAGTAGTCACGAAAGTGTTTGGAATTTCACTACTCTTTCACAGTGGTTGTTTTGCATAATTTAAAATCACCTGTTTACTGTGATCCTATTGTATATATATATATATATATATATATATATATATATATATATACATACATATATATATATATATATATATATATATATATATATATATATATATATATATATATATAACAACACTGCACTAACCAATGACTCGAACTCATGCTGCTTTGGCCTGCCTCATGGTGGGCGAAAACGCATGATGCCCTAATCCACTGGACCATACGATCCTTAACAGTAGGGCATCCAGCAGAACTGGATGTCGTACTTCCTATCCAAGGACACACAATGTGTGGATGACTCTAGGCTAATTTCATTCCAGTCCCTGTTTGGTGTACTAGTTCAACGAGCAGAATTTTATATTATTGTGACCACGAACGAGTGGTATTGACCAATAACAACACTGCACTAGCCAAGGACTCGAACCCATGCTGCTTTGGCCTGCCTCATGGTGGGCGAAAATGCATAACGCCCTAAATAACTAAAAAGGCACAATACCGTGACTGGAACGATACACAAATAACCCGCACATAAAAGAGAGAAGCTTACGACGACGTTTCGGTCCGACTTGGACCATGGACTTTGTCAATGGTCCTAATCCACTGGACCATGAGATCCTTAAGAGTAGTGTTGTTATTGATCAATACCACTCGTTCGTGGTCACAATAATATAAAATACTGCTCGTTGAACTAGTACACCACACAGGGACAAAAGTATGTGCCACCTCCCACATACCTCCCCCAAACGCATCTCTTAACTAGAGATCCCTAAAAAGGCCCCAAAGGCCCCATTAGACTGAAGAAAATACCCCGCTCCCGTGGGTTTCACGTCTGCTCTCTTAACTACACAATTTCAATCCCCCCTACAATCGCCACAGACGTTAATGTGCGTAGGAAGTACGCGAGTTCCTCATGCACGAAATCCGTCTTCACTTTCGCATCACTTTCAGTTGGGGCATATACACACACAAACGCCACTCTCTCACCCATCCACCATCCTTCCACACACAATACTCTCCCCCTTCCCCCCTCCCCCCTCATTCCTGTGCAAAACAAATGGGCTCGCCTCCCTGATCAACACACCCACTCCCCCTTTCAACCGCTCAGACGGCAACACAAAAGCTTGGTAACCAGACACCACTAATTCCCGACCAAGCTTAAAATTCTGTTCCTGCACAAAAGCCACGTCTTCCTTATATCTGTTCAAAAACACTCGAAAGCACTCACGTTTCATGCCATCACACAAACCATTTATATTTAACCCATTAAGGGGCAGACCGCAGAATTTGTGGGTCAGAGCATGTTTTTTTTCTGCGCGTGTCATCCTACTCGTGCCACGCATCTAGATTCCCGTTCTTTATTTCTGACCAATCACAATCCTTCCCTGAGTTGCTTCAGCTAAGTGGTGCTGTCCTGTTCTCGCTTCACATTGATTGAGACACTTCTGGCCCGTACCATGACTCGTTGTTGCCTCCCTGTCAGGTATTCTCTGATCCATTGCAGCGCCCTTCCTGTTCTATGCACCTGGTACTCTAGTTTCTGCACTAGTCTCTTGTGAGGAACTGTGTCAAAGGACTTTTCGCAGCCCAAGAAAATGCAATCAACCCACCCCTGTCTCTCGTGTCGCACTTCTGTAACTTTGTCATAGAACTCCAGAAGGTTTGTGACACAGGATTTGCCTTCCATGAATCCGTGCTGGTTATAGTTTATAATCTTGTTCCGTTCCAGGTGTTCAACCCTCTACTCTATGACTTTCCATACTATGCAGGTCTGTGACACTGGTCTGTAATTTAGTGCCTCTTTTCTGTCTCCTTTTTCAAAAATGGCAACTACATTTGTGGTCTTCCATACCTCAGGTAGTTGCCCAGTTTCAAGGGATGTGTTGAAGATTGTGGTTAATGGCACACACAATATATCTGCTCCCTCCCTGAAGACCCACGGGGAGATGTCCGGTCCCATCGCCTTTGAGGTATCAAGGTCACTTAGCAGCTTCTTCAGCTACTCCTCAATTGTGTGTATATCGTCCAGCACCTGTTGGTCTATTCCCCTGTTGGTGTCTCTCTCTGTCCTGTGTTTCCAGAGTCCTTCCTGTCTCCATTTTCAATACTTCCTTAAATCTCCGGTTGAGCTCCTTGCATACCTCTTCATCGTTTCTTGTGAGTTCTCCACCTTCTTTCCTCAGCCTAATCACCTGGTGTTTGACTGTCATCTTTCTCCTAATGTGGCTACTAATGTGGCTAAACAGCAGTTTCGGGTCAGACTTGGCTTTCGATGCTTTGTCATTTTCATACTGTTGCTGGGCCTCCCTCCTTATCTGTGTGTATCAGTTTCTGGCTCTACGACTGACCTCCTTGTTTTGCTGGGTCCTTTCCCTTCTATACCTCTTCCATTGTCTAATGCACTTAGTTTTTGCCTCTCTGCGCCTTTGGGTAAACCAAGGACTCGCTTTGGTCTTCCCATTGTTTCTGTTGCCCTTGGGAGCAAACCTTTCCTCTGCCTCCTTGCATTTTGTTGTTTCATACTCCATCATTTCATTTACTGTCTTACCTACCATTTCTCTGTCCCACTGCTCCTCTCGCAGGAAGTTCCTCATAACTGTGTTATCCTCCGTTTTATAGTTTGGCTTTTCTCATTCGACTCCTGTTACCTTCTCCACCTGTAACTCTACTATGTAATCAAAACTCGGGACTACGTGGTTACTAGCTCCGAGGGACCTCTGATATGTGATGTCATCAATGTCTGAGCTAGTCAGGGTGAACACAAGGTCCAGTCTTGCTGGTTCATCCTCCCCTCTTTCTCTGGTACTGTCACTGATGTGTTGATGCATGAGGTTTTCCAGTACCACATCCATCATCTTGGCTCTCCATGTTTCGGGGCCCCCATGAGTCTCCAGGTTTTTCCAATCGATCTTCCTGTGGTTGAAATCACCCATAACCCATAACTATAACTTTGGTTTGCACGATTGAGCTCTTCGTGCCACCTCAGCCAGTGTGTCCACCATCGCTCTGTTGTTCTCATCATATTCCTCTCTTGGCCTCCTGCAATGACTACCTTATGTTCCCCAGATTGAACTGTACATACTATATAGTCCCTTTCTCCAATCTCGTTCATGCCTTCCATTTCCACAAAACTCCATCGGCTTTTTATGAGCAGTGCAACCCCTCCTCCCCCTCTGTTCCTTCTATCTTTCCTCAGGTTCTGATATCCCGGTGGGAAGACTGCGTCTGTTACTGTCTCAGTGAGTTTCGTTTCTGTGACTGCTATGATGTCTGGGGAGTTCTCGTTGATTCTTTAATATGTGTGTGTGTGCATGTTTGTGTGTGTATGTGTGTTTGTGTCTGTGTATGTGTGCATGTGTGTGTTTGTGTGTTTGTGTGAGTGTGCGTGTGTGTGTGTGTGTGTGTCTGTGTGTGTGTGTCTGTGTGTGTGTGTGTGTGTGTGTGTATGTGTGTGTATGTATGTGTGTGTGTGTGTTTGTGTATGTGTGTGTGTGTGTGTGTGTGTGTGTACTCACCTCACCTATATGTACTCACCTATATGTGGTTGCAGGGGTCGAGTCATAGCTCCTGGTCCCACCTCTTCACTGGTCGCTACTGGTTCACTCTCCCTGAACCATGAGCTTTATCATACCTCTGCTTAAAGCTATGTATGGTTCCTGCCTCCACTACATCGCTTCCCAAACTGTTCCACTTCCTGACTACTCTGTGACTGAAGAAATACTTCCTAACATCCCTGTGATTCATCTGTGTCTTCAGCTTCCAACTCTGTCCCCTTGTTTTGGAGTCCCATCTCTGGAACATCCTGTCTTTGTCCACCTTGTAAATTCCTCTCAGTATTTTATATGTCGTTATCATGTCTACCCTATCTCTCCTGTCCTCCAGTGTCGTCAGGTCGATTTCCCTTAACCTCTCCTCGTAGGACATACCCCTTAGCTCTGGTACTAGTCTTGTTGCAAACATTTGCACTTTCTTTAATTTCTTAACGTGCTTGGCTAGGTGTAGGTTCCAAACTGGTGCTGCATACACAAATGTGGGCCTAACGTATGCAGTGTACCGGGTCCTGAACGATTCTTTATTAAGATGTCAGAATGCTGCTCTTAGGTTTGCTAGGCGCCCATATGCTGCTGCAGTTATTTGGTTGATGTGCGCCTCAGGAGATGAGCCTGGTGCTATACTCACCCCTAGATCTTTTTCCTTGAGTGAAGTTTATAGTCTTTGGCCCCTTAGACTGCACTCTGTCTGTGGTCTTCTTTGCCCTTCCCCAATCTTCATGACTTTGCACTTGGTGTGGTTGAACTCCAGGAGCTAATTGCCGGACCAGGTCTGCAGTCTGTCCAGATCCCTTTGTAGTTCTGCCTGGTCCACGTCCGAATAAATTCTTCTCATCAGCTTCACATCATCTGCAAACAGGGATAATTCGGAGTCGATTCCTTCTGTCACGTCGTTCACGAATACCAGAAACAGACTGATTCCTGTGGGACCCCACTAGTCACAGGTGCCCACTCTGACACCTCACCGTGTGGTATTGTGTCAAACGCCTTCTTACAGTCTAGAAAAATGCAATCTACCCTCCCCTCTCTCTCTCTTGTCTTACGGCTGTCACCCTGTCATAGAACTCCAGTAGGTTTGTGACACAGGATTTCCCATCCCTGAAATCATGTTGGCTGCTGTTGATGAGATCATTCCTTGCTAGATGTCCCACCACTCTTCTCATGATAATCTTCTCCATGACTTTGCATACTATACATGTCAGTGACACTGGTCTGTAGTTTAGTGCTTCATGTCTGTCTCCTTTTTTAAAAATTGGGACTACATTTGCTATCTTCCATACCTCAGGTAATCTCCCTGCTTCGATAGATGTGTTGAATATTGTTGTTAGGGGTACACATAGCGCCTCTTCTCCCTCTCTCAGGACCCATGGAGAGATGTTATCCAGCCCCATTGTATTGAGGTATCTAGCTCACTCAGAAGCCTCTTCACGTCTTCCTCGGTTGTGTGTACTGTGTCCAACACTTGGTGGTGTACCCCACCTCTAAGTCTTTCTGGAGCCCCTTCTGTCTCCTCTGAGAACGCTTCTTGTTGTCTCTCCTCTTTCCTTCCTTAGCCTGATTACCTGGTTCTTGAGTGTTGTTTTCCTCCTGATGTGGCTGTATAACAGCCTCGGGTCAGATTTGGCTTTCACTGCTATGTCGTTTTCTTATTGTCGTCGGGCCTCCCTTCTTATCTGAGCATATTCATTTCGGGCTATACAACTGCTCTCCTTATTCTCCTGGGTCCTTTCCCTTCTATACTTCTTCCATTCCTTATCACACTTGGTTTTTGCCTCTCTGCACCTCTGGGAGAACCATGGGCTCATCCTGGCTTTTTCATTATTCCTGTTACCCTTGGGTACAAATCTCTCCTCAGTTTCCTTGCATATTTTTGTTACATATTCCATCATCTCATTTACTGGCTTCCCTGCCAGTTCTCTGTCCCACTGAACCCCGTTTCAGGAAGTTCCTCATTCCTGTGTAGTCCGCTTTCTTGTAGTTTGGCTTCATTCGCCCTGGCCTTCCTGCTTCCCCCTCCACTTGTAGCTCTACTGTGTATTCGAAGCTTAAAACCACATGATCTCTGGCCCCATGGGTCTTTCACATGTGATGTCCTCAATATCTGCACTACTCAAGGTGAATACTAGGTCCAGTCTTGCTGGTTCATCCTCTCTTCTCTCTCTTGTAGTGTCCCTTACGTGTTGGTACATGAAGTTTTCCAGTACCACATCCATCATCTTAACACTCCATGTATCTTGGCCCCCATGTGGCTCCAAGTTCTCCCAATCAATTTCCTTGTGGTTAAAGTCACCCATGATCAGTAGCTTTTCCCTGCACGCATGAGCCCTTCAGGCCACTGCAGCCAGTGTGTCAACCATCACTCTATTGCTCTTGCCTTGGCCTCCTGCTGTTCTGTGGTGGGTTATACATCACAGCAATTGTCACTTTGGGACCTTCAGACTGAAGCATTCCTGCTATGTAATCACTTCCTTCTCCACTGTTTCCTCTGTCCAGCTCATCAAAATTCCATCGGTTTTTGATCAACAGTGCCACTCCTCCACCTCCCCTGTTCCCTCTGTCTTTCCTCAGGATCTGGCATCCCGTTGGAAAGATGGCATCTGTTATCATACCTGTAAGCTTGGTTTCTGTTAGAGCTATGATGTCGGGTGATGCCTCTTTGAATCTTTTGTTCCACTGCTCCACTTATTTGTGATTCCATCAGCGTTTGTGTACCACTACCTTCAGTTTCCTCTCCAACACTGTGGTTAGGGGGGCCAGTGAGGGCAGGGGACCTGGAAGTGTACTGTGGGATTTTTATAGCTGAGTGTTGGGTGGGAGCTGTGAGTATGGATTGTAGTCTGTGTTGGGAAGGTGTGATAGGTTGTGGGGTTCTTGGGATGGTTCTGTGTGTGCTTGCTCTTGTTGCTCTGCCCTACTCTGATTGACCTCTGCTGGCTCCGTCCTTGTCTCCCTTCCTAGCTCCTTTCCTTTTTTTCTTCTCCCTCAGTTGCTGTCGTTCTGTTTGTGTTCCGTCTCTGTCTAGGAACACCCTCTTGTAATCTGCCAAGTACTTCAATCGTGGTTTCTCTTGGAGGATCCTGTTCCGCACTGTTTCTGTCCTGAAAATCAGCTTGATCAGTCATTTTCTCCCCTTCAAGTACCCCCTATTTTCTGAAAATTTACAATCTCGTCCATGTCTTCTTCACCAATTTCTGTGATGATGTTCTCAATCTCCTTTCTTCCTGCCTGTCGTTTTTCACTGTGTCCTTTCCTTACTCTCCTGAAGCCCATGAATAAACAGTGACTTTGCCCTTTCCTCCTCCCATTACCTTTCCCTCTGTGACTCTGGTTCCTGTATGTACATGGCCATTTTCTCCCTTGTTTTTTCCTGTTGCTCTTGGTAGCATGGTTGTGCCTCCGCATTTGACCTATCACCCTCTCCATCTGCACCCAGCTGCTCTCGACTTTCACTCCTTGGCCCTGCTTGGCAGGCTGATATGACCTTACCATAATTCATATCTCCTTCCTTCCTGTTCGGCATCTCTGCTTCACATGCTGTGTCTTCTCTGATCAATACCCCTGTAACTCGCTTAAGCCTGTTTACCTCATCTTCTAGGGCCCTTATCCTGGCTACTGCAGTTTCGACTTGTGCCTCCCAATTCTTCTTCTCCTTCTCCAACCTCTTTACCAATTTCACAGAAAGCTCTGTCTCCATTTTTGCAGAAACCTCTCTTTATTTTCTCTCCCACTCTTGTTCCATCCTTTTCCACTGCTTCTCCATCCACTCCTACCTACCAGAACCATTCTCATCTGATCCCTGGTTCCTTCGAGTCCCCACCATATTTTTATAGAGAGAGAGAGAGAGAGAGAGAGAGAGAGAGAGAGAGAGAGAGAGAGAGAGAGAGAGAGAGAGAGAGAGAGAGAGAGAGAGAGAGAGAGAGAAAGAGAGAGAGAGAGAGAGGAGAGGGGAGAGAGAGAGGGGGCACAGAGAGGAGAGAGAGAGGGGGAGAGAGAGTGGGAGAGACAGGGGAGTGTGTGTCTGTATTTGTGTGTTTGTGTGTGTATGTGAGTGTGTGTGTGTGTGTGCGTGTGTGTGTGTGTGTGTGTGTGTGTGTGTGTGTGTGTGTGTGCGTGTGTGTGTGTGTGTGTGTGTGTGTGTGATTGAGTGTGTGTGTGTATGTGTTTGTATTCACCTAATTGTACTCACCTAATTGTGGTTGCAGGGGTCGAGACTCAGCTCCTGGCCCTGCCTCTGTACTGACCAATACTAGGTCCTCCCTCTCCATGCAGCTCCATGAGCTATATCATAAATCACCTTAAAACTATGTATAGTTCCAGCCTCCACTACATCGCTTGCCAGACTATTCCACTTCCTAACTACTCTATGACTGAAGAAATACTTCCTAACATCCCTTTGACTCATTTGAGCCTTCAGCTTCCAATTGTGATCCCTTGTTCCTGTGTCTCACCTCTTGATAATCCTGTCTCTGTCCACCTTGTCTATTCCGCGCAGTATTTTGAATGTCGTCATGATGTCTCCCCTGACCCTACTGTCCTCCAGTGTCGTCAGAGCGATTTCCCTTAACCTTCCTTCATAGGACATTCCCCTTAACTCTTGAACTAGCCTTGTTTCAAACCTTTGCACTTTCTCTAATTTCTTGACGTGTTTGACCAGGTGTGGGTTCCAAACTGGTGCCGCGTACTCCAGTAGCTATACAAAGGTTTGCCAGGTGCCCATATGCCGCAACATTTATCTGGTTAATGTGTGCTTCTGGCGATGTACTCGGTATTATACTCACTCCTAGGTCTTTCTCCTCGAGTGAGGTTTGCAGCCTTTGGCCTCCTAGCCTATACTCTGTCTGTGGTCTTCTTTGTCCTCCTCCAATCTTCAGGACTTTGCATTTGGCAGGGTTAAATTCTATAAGCCAATTTGTGGACCATGCATCCAGCCTGTCCAGGTCTCTTTGTAGACCTGTCTGGTCCACGTCTGATTTAGTTCTCCTCATTAACTTCACATCAACTACAAACAGGGACACTTCTGAGTCTATCCCTTCGGCCATGTAGTTCACATATATCAAGAATAGCACTGGTCCCAGGACTGACCCTTGTGGGACCCCGCTCGTCACCGGTGCCCACTGTGATACCTCATCACGGACCATGACTCGCTGTTGCCTCCCTGTTAGGTATTCTCTGATCCATTGCAGTGTCCTTCCTGTTTTACATGCCTGTTCCTCTAGCTTCTGTACTAATCTCTTGTGTGGAACTGTGTCGAACTGTGTGTTTGTGTGACTGCGTGTATGTGTGTGTGAGTGTATGTATGTATGTATGTATGTGTGTGTGTGTGTGTGTGTGTGTACTCACCTAATTGTGGTTGAAGGGGTCGAGGCTCAGTTCCTGGCCCCCGCCTCTTCACTGATCGCTACTAGGTCTTCTCTCTCTCTGCTTCCAGAGCTTTGTCATACCTCGTCTTAAAACTATGTATGGTTCCTCCCTCCACTACATCACTTGCTAGGCTATTCCACTTCCAAGCGACTCTATGACTGAAGAAATACTTCCTAACATCCCTCTGACTCGTCTGAGTCTTAATCTTCCAATTGTGACCTCTTGTTTCTGTGTCCCCTCTCTGGAACAGCCTGTCTCTGTCTGCCTTATCTATTCCACGCAGAATTTTGAATGTCGTTATCATGTCTCCCCTGGCCTTCCTGTCAACCAATGTTGTCAATCCGATTTCCGTCAACCTTTGTAGGACATACCCCTGAGCTCCAGAACTAGCCTTGTTGCAAACCTTTCCACTTTCTCTAATTCTTGACGTGCTTGACCAAGTGTGGGTTCCAAACTGGTGCAGAATACTCCAGTATGTGCCTGATGTACACAGTGTACAGTGTCTTGAACGATTCCTTACTAAGGTACCGGAACGCTGTTCTCAGATTTGTCAGGCGCCCGTGTGCTGCAGCAACTATCTGGTTGATGTGTGCCTCCAGTTGATGTGTGCTCGGTGTTATGGTCACCCTTAGATCTTTCTCCTTGAGCGAGGTTTGCAGTTCTTGGCCACCCAGTCTATACTCTGCCTGTGGTTTTCTTTTCCCTTGTCCGATCTTCATAACTTTGCATTTGGTAGGGTAGAATTCAAGAAGCCAGTTGCTGGACCACGTGTGCATTCTGTCCAGGTCTCTTTGAACTCCTGACAGATCCTCATCTGGTTTGATTCTCCTCATAACTTCACATCATCTGCAAACAGGGACTATCCCTTCCATCATGTCATTCACATATACTAGAAATAGCACTGGTCCTAGGACCGACCCCTGTGGGACCCCGCTTGTCACAGGTGCCCACTGTGATACCTCATCTCGTACCATGACTCGTTGTTGCCTCCCTGACAGGTATTCTCTGATCCATTGCAGTGCCCTTCCTGTTAAGCACACCTGATCCTCTAGTTTCTGCACTAGTCGCTTGTGAGGAACTGTGCCGAGGGCCTCCTTGCAGTCCAAGAAAATGCAATCAACCTACCCCTCTCTCTCTCGTGTCTTACTTCTGTAACTCTGTCATAGAACTCGAGAAGGTGTGTGACACAGGATTTGCCTTCCATGTATCCGTGTTGGTTGTCGTTTATAATCTTGTTCCGTTCCAGGTGCTCCACCACTCTCCTCCTGATCTTCTCCATGACTTTGCATACTATACAAGTCAGTGACACTGGTCTGTAATTTATTGCCTCTTTTCTGTTTCCTTTTTTCTATAAATGGGAACTACATTTGCTGTCTTCCATACCTCAGGGAGTTGCCCAGTTTCAAAGGATGTGTTGAAGATTGTGATTAATGGCACTCACGGCATATCTGCTCCCTCCCTGAGGACCCACGGGGTGATGTCCGGTCCCTTTGCTTTTGAGGTATCAAGGTCACTTAGCAGCTTCTTCACCTCCTCCTCAGTTGTGTGCATATCTTCCAGCACTTGTTGGTCTATTCCCTGTTGGTGTCCCTCTCTGTCCTGTCTTCCCAGAGTGTGAAGGCTTACTCAGCCCTGTAACAACTTCAGTCAGTATTACTAAGGCTGGCTCCTCCTCAGGAAAATTAATGTATAGAAAAAGAATAAAAACTGACAAACATTAACACTTTATTATTTAGAAAATATAAAATACAAAACACTTAAATATGAAATATTGATCCTATGAAAATGAAAAATGAAAAATATAAATGATAACTGAATTCAACGCTAATATAAATGTATATAAAACGTGGGTGTCTGGTGTTGGTGACACTGTTGTTGAAATCGTAGCCGTTGCCGATGATGGGGGGGGGGGTCGCAGGTGTTGATGACAACCCACCGGCTCTTTCTTCACAGATTTTTCTAGCCGTCAATAATCTGTCCAGATGACAGGAAAGCAGGTTTTTTCCACTGCAATGATGAGGGGTTATATCCTGCTACTTGCATACACAAACAGGTAAGTGGATCAAAAATTTGGGACATCTCAGAACGTTAGTCCGTCTCCTTCAATTCTACTCGTTGATTGGCAGGTGACCCTCTCTGTCATCCAAGCTCGAAAGATAGACAGGTTACCCACTGCTTAAATAATCACTCTTCATGGTAGTATACAATATTCAAAAGACGTGGTGATTATTACAACAGTCAACCTAGAGCAAGACTGAAAGGACTAAGTTTATTATTGGTCAAAAGTGAAGCTTTCAACCAATAAATCCACTAGAATACAAGGCAGGCATGTACTTACAGTAGTGCTGGGAGCTGTGAGTCTAGTCATTACTGTTTAGACCGGAGCCCCACACGTCACCTTTCGGGGGGGGGGAAGAAGGAGGGGAATCAATCCGGCAATCAAACTATCACTTTAGGGGTGGGGGAGAAAAGGTGGGAATAGCTGAAGCTAGACTTACCTTACCTTAACAAGTAGCCGGCAAGCAAACTATCACTTTCGGGGAGGGGGAAAAAGGGGAGGAGGGGGGGGTAAGAGCGGGAGCTGGACTTACCCTACCTTAACAAGTAGCTGGCAATGAAACTGTTACTATATACTCCATCGCTACTCCTATGTATTGAACTTTTCCCTCACAAGAGTCCTTCCTCTCACCACTGTGAGTCCTTCCTTAAAGCTCATGTTGAGCTCCTCGCATTCCTCTTGATCGTTTTTTTTGTTTTTTTTTTTTTGAGTTCCCCACCTTCTTTCCTCAGCCTGATCACCTGGTCTTTGACTGTAGTCTTTCTCCTAATGCGGCTAAACAGCAGTTTTGGGTCAGTCTTGGCTTTCGATGCTATGTCATTTTCCTACTGTTGCTGGACCTCCCTCCTTATCTTTGCATATTCGCTTCTGGCTCTTCGACTGATCTTCCATTCTCTAATGTACTTAGTTTTTTCCTCCCTGCACCTTCGGGGAAACCAAGGACTCGCTTTGGTCTTCCCATTGTTTCTGTTGCCCTTAGGAACAAACCTTTCCTCTGCCTCCTTGCATTTTGTTGTTACATATTCCATCATTTCATTTACTGTCTCTCCTACCATTTCTCTGTCCCACTACACCTCCCGCAGGAAGTTCCTCATACCTGTGTGTATGTGTGTGTGTGTGTGAGTATGTGTGTGTGTGTACTCACCTATTTGTACTCACCTATTTGTGGTTGCAGGGGTCGAGTCACAGCTCCTGGCCCCGCCTCTTCGCTAATTGCTACTAGGTCCTCTCTCTCCCTGGCCCATGAGCTCTATCATAACTCGCCTTAAAACTATGTATGGTTCCCGCCTCCACTACGTCACTTTCTAGGCTATTCCACGGCCTGACTACTCTATGACTGAAGAAATACTTCCTAACATCCCTTTGATTCATCTGAGTCTTCAACTTCCAATTGTGACCTCTTGTGTCTGTGTCCCTTCTCTGGAACATCCCGTCTTTGTCCACGTGCAGTATTTTATATGTCGTTATCATGTCTCCCCTGACCCTCCTGTCCTCCAGTGTCGTCAGGCCGATTTCCCTCAACCTTTCTTCGTAGGACAATCCCCGTAGCTCTGGGACTAGTCTTGTTGCAAACCTTTGCACTTTCTCTAATTTCTTGACGTGCTTGACTAGGTGTGGATTCCAAACTGGTGCTGCATACTCCAGTATGGGCCTGACGTAAATGGTATACAGAGTCTTAAACGAATCCTTACTGAGGTATCGGAACGCTATCCGTAGCTTTGCCAGGCGCCCGTATGCTGCAGCAGTTATCTGATTGATGTGCGCCTCAGGAGATATGCTCGGTGTTATGCTCACCCCCAGATCTTTTACCTTGAGTAAGGTTTGCAGTCTTTGGCCATCTAAACTATATTGTGTCAGCGGTCTTCTTTGCCCTTCCCCAATCTTCATGACTTTGCATTTGGCAGGGTTAAATTCAAGGAGCCAGTTGCTGGACCAGGCTTGTAGCCTGTCCAGGTCTCTTTGTAGTCCTGCCTGATCCTCATCCGATTTGATTCTTCTCAGTAACTTCGCATCATCTGCAAACAAGGACACTTCTGAGTCTATCCCTTCCGTTATGTCGTTCACGTATACCAAGAACAGCACAGGTCCTAGGACTGACCCCTGTGGAACCCCGCTTGTCACAGGAGCCCACTCTGACACCTCGTCGCGTACCATGACTCGTTGTTGCCTCCCTGTCAGGTATTCTCTGATCCATTGCAGTGCCTTTCCTGTTATGTGTGCCTGATCCTCTAGCTTTTGCAGTAACCTCTTGTGAGGAACTGTGTCGAAGGCCTTCTTGCAGTCCAAAAATATGCAGTCGATCCACCCCTCTCTCTCTTGTCTTACTTCTGTCACCTTGTCTTAAAACTCTAGTAGGTTTGTGACACAGGATTTTCCTTCCCTGAAACCGTGCTGGTTGTCAATTATACACTTGTTTCTTTCCAGGTGCCCCACCACTCTCCTCCTGATGATCTTCTCCATAACCTTGCATACTATACACGTTAGTGATACAGGTTAGTGTGTGTGTGTGTGTGTGTGTGTGTGTGTGTGTGTGTGTGTGTGTGTGTGTGTGTGTGTGTGTGTGTGTGTGTGTGTGTGTGTGTGTGTGTGCACTCAACCATATGTACTCAACTATATGTGGTTGGAGGCCCAGACTTGTCGAACTCCGAGTTCATCAAGAATTGCAAGAAGCCCCTGTTGCGTGTCTTCAGCATTTTATGGAGAGGGAGCTTGGACGCAGGGGTCATCCCACGCACACTTAAAACAACAGACATAGCCCCACTCCACAAAGGTGGCAGTAAAGCAATTGGAAAGAACTACAGAACGATAGCATTAACATCCCATGTCATAAAAATCTTTTGAGAAGGTTCTAAGAAGCAGATCGCCAATCACCTAGATTTCCATCAATTACACAACCCAGAGCAACATGGGTTTAGAGCAGGTCGCTACTGCCTGTCCCAGCTACTGGACCACTATGACAAGGTCCTGGATGCTGTAGAGGATAAACAAAATACAGATGTAGTATACACAGACTTTGCCGAAGCCTTCGACAAGTGTGACCATGGTGTAATAGCACACAAAATGCTGGATAAAGGAATAACGGGAAAAGTTGGGTGATAAATCTACAACTTTCTGACAAATGGTACACAAAGAATAATAGTAAACAGAGTAAAGTCCCAGGCAGCCACGGTAAAAAGCTCTGTTCCACAAGGCACAGTACTTGCTTCCATTCTATTCCTCATCCTCATTTCTGACATAGACAGAGATGTAAGCCATAGCTCCGTGTCTCACTTTGCGGATGACACCCGGATCAACATGGCAGTGACCTCCATCGATGACACTGTGAAACTTCAAGCGGACATCAACCAAATCTTCCAATGGGCCACTAAAAATAATATGAAATTCAATGAGGAGAAATTTCAACTACTCAGATATGGAAAACTTGAAGAAATTAAAAATGTGTCAGGGTATACCACAAATTCTAACCATACAATAGAATGGAAAAGTAATGTGAGGGACTTGGGAGTGATAATGTCAGAGGATCTCGCTTTCAAACTCCACAATAATGTATCTACCTCATCCACTAGAAAAATGATGGGACCGATAATGAGAATCTGTACAAAGTGTACAAAGAACTTTCACGGCACACATAAGTGCGATAAGGCACCTAAACTTCTGGGAACGGTTGAAGGTCCTTGATCTGTATTCCCTCGAACACAGGCGAGAGAGATACAAGATAATGTACACTTGGAAGGTCCTGGAGGGATTGGTACCAAAGGTGCACATGAAAATCACTCCATTCTGTCTTTCTTAAAAATTTGAACTACATTTGCTGTCTTCCATGCCTCAGGCAACTGCCCATTTTCGATAAATTTATTGTAGATTGCTGTGAGCAGCACACATAGTTCCTCTGCTCCCTCTTGCAGGGTCTATGGACACATGTTATCTGGTCCCACCGGTAGGGTGTCCAGAACCTGCTGATGCACCCTACCGCCATGGTTTGCTGGAAGCATTTCTGTGAATACTTCTCTAAATCTTGTGTTAAGTTAATCACATACTTTCTGGTCACTTTTTGTGAGCTCCCGTTCTTTTATACTCAGCCTGATTACCTGGTCCGTGACTGATGTTTTTCTCCTAATGTGACTGTATAACAACTTTGGTTGATGCTATGTCGTTCTTGTATTGCCTCTGGGCCTCTCTCTTTATCCCTGGTACTTCTGCTGAACTTATTTTGTAGATCAATGGTTCAGAGAACCGACACGTTGATAAATTAGACACAACTGCAACTCATGGGCATCTTTATTGAGGAAACGTTTCGCCACACAGTGGCTTCATCAGTCCATACAAAGGAGAAACTTGAAGAAAAGGAGGAGAATGAGGTAATCAGTCCCTCAGCCTTGAGTCGATGTGGTCAGTCCATCAATCCTGAATAGAATACGGCATAAGTGCGGAGAAGAAGCTTATAAACCGTAGGCAGGAGAGGTGCAGCAGTCATAGGTGGTGTCACATTTGTTCAGTGTGGAAGTAGGTCGTGCCCAAGGGTTAGGCAAGCGAAGAATTTCCAAGTATTAAGATCCCAATACTTAATACTTGGGAATTCTTCGCTTGCCTAACCCTTGGGCACGACCTACTTCCACACTGAACAAATGTGACACCACCTATGACTGCTGCACCTCTTCTGCCTACGGTTTATAAGCTCCTTCTCCGCACTTATGCCGTATTCTTTTCAAGATTGATGGACTGACCACATCGACTCAAGGCTGAGGGACTGATTACCTCATTCTCCTCCTGTTCTTCAAGTTTCTCCTTTGTATGGACTGATGAAGCCACTGTGTGGCGAAACGTTTCCTCAATAAAGATACCCAAGAGTTGCACATGTGTCTAACTGAACTTGTTTTCTTGAGCCCTTTGCCTTCTATACTTTTTACCATGCTCCAGCACACTTGGCTTTGACCTCTTTACCCTTCCAGTTAAACCATGGGCTCACTCTGGCCTAATCATTATATCTGTCACCTTTTGGTAATTGCAGGGAGGCAGAGGAGTTACTATGGCCATCATTTCATTTACTGTCTTTTCCTCTATTTCCCTTTCTCACTGCTCTTAGTGCAGAAATCTTCTCAAGCTTATGTTGTCCCTTCTCTTGAAGTTTGGCTTCTCTCGTCCTTCTCGTGCTGCTGCATTCTCCACTGTTAACTCTACAAGGTATTTAAAACTCAGGACATCGTGATCACTACCACCAAGGGGTCTTTTATGTGTGATATCCCCTATGTCTGAACTCATCTCTAACATGTTGGTGCATGAAGTTCTCCAATGTGTGTGTGTGTGTTCATCTATTTCTAGTTGCAAGGGTCAATTCATAGTTCGTGGTCCCACCTCTTCACTGATTGCTACTGTGTGTGTGTGTGTTTGTGTTTCTTCATAACTCTGTACGCATGTGTGAGTTTTGTCGTTTTGTCGAACAAGCCGAATAGGCGAATTTGGCCTAAATACCATTAGTCATTTCTGAGAAAGTCAGTAGGAACATAGCAAAAATAAATCTTAAATATTGATTTTAAACAATATTAATTCAATAAATTTACGTTGATATTTTATATACACAATTTCCTAGAAAACATTACATTAGTTAAGGTTAGTTTTCTAAGTTAAGTTTGTTACCATCTTTGACACTTAACAATAACAAACATCTATACCTTAAAAATACAAAATAGCAAAACATACTATAGCTAAAAATGTTAACACTGCAGTCCAGTGGCCCAGAAATAAACTTCCACGTACACAGCTCTCATCCATCTTCATCTGTCATATACCGCAGTTGCACTCTACCTCGTAACCTTTTTCATCTATCATATACCCTTCTTGCAGTCTACCTCGCAACCTTCTTCATCTATCATATACCCTTCTTGCAGTCTACCTCGCAACCTTCTTCATCTATCATATACCCTTCTTGCAGTCTACCTCGCAACCTTCTTCATTTATCATATACCCCACTTGCACTATACCTCGTAACCTTCTTCATCTACCATATACCCCACTTGCACTCTACCTCGCAACCTTTTTCATCTATCATATACCCCACTTGCATTCTACCTTGTAATCTTCTTCATTTATCATATACCCCACTTGCACTCTACCTCATAACCTTCTTCATCAATCATATACCCCACTTGAACTCTACTTCGTAACCTCCTTCATCAATCATATACCCCACTTTCACTCTACCTTGCAACCTTCTTCATCTACCATATACCCCACTTGTACTCTACCTCGCAACCTTTTTCATCTATCATATACCCCACTTGCATTCTACCTTGCAACCTCCTTCATCTATCATATACCCCACTTGCACACTACCTCGCAACCCTTTTCAGTATGACAGGAAATCTTAAGTCAAGTGACTTTCTTGATACGGTTCAGGATTGCTTTTTAGAACAGTTTGTGACAGAGCCGACTAGAGGAAACAATCTGCTTGACTTGGTTCTTAACAAAGAATCACTAATTAATAATCTTGAGGTTAATGATGAGCTTGGGGAAAGTGATCACAAATCACTTAGATTCAATGTATCATGGAATTACCCAGATAACTGCAATCAAATCTCAGTCCCTGACTTTTGCTTCGCCGATTTCATGGGACTGAGAAATTCCCTGGGTGGGCTAAACTGGGATGATCTGACTATGGGTCAGGGTGGTGATCTTGGTTACCAAAATGACATTTTTCAGAGCATAGTTCAAGCTGCCCAGACAACTTTTGTTCCGAGTAAGGAAATTAGATCTAAAAAAATGATCTCAAATGGATGAACAATAGATTAAAACATCTCATTGGTCAAAAGAGAGGCATATATAGGCGTATCAAAAGAGGGGATAGGCAGTTAAGAAGTCAATATATTCAATTAATGAGAGAAATAAAAAAAAGGAATAAGAAAAGCAAAAAGGGATTATGATGCTAAGGTCGCAAGGGATTCGAAGACTATCCCAAAAGGGTTCTTTCAGGTATACAGAAGTAAGATTAGGGACAAGATTGGCCCACTTAAGAGTAACTCGGGTCAGATCACAGTGATAACGATATGTGTGAAATTTTCAATACTTACTTCCTCTTAGTTTTCACCTAGGAAAATACTAGCCAAATTCCTGAAATAATAGGTTATGTAGAACAGGACGTTAATAAACTATCCACGATTGCTGTAACTAGTGACATGGTCCTTAGTCAAATAGAGAAACTAAAACCTAACAAATCCCCAGGCCCTGATGAACTGTTTGAAAGGGTGTTAAAGGAATGTAAAGAGGAACTCAGCATACCTTTAGCTAATCTAAATCAACATATCACTACAAACTGGCATAGTGCCTGATAAGTGGAAAATGGCAAATGTAATGCCTATTTACAAGGCAGGTGACAAGTTCTTAGCTTCGAACTATAGATCAATAAGCCTTACCTCCACAGTGGGAAAATTTATGGAATCAATAATTGCTGAAGCAATTCGTAGCCATCTTGATAGGCATAAACTGATAAATGAATCTCAACAAGGTTTTACAAAGGGGCGTTCCTGTCTTACGAATTTAATAACTTTTTTCACTAAGGTGTTTGAGGAGGTAGATCATGGTAATGAATATGATATTGTGTATATGGACATCCGTAAGGCTTTCGATGGAGTTCCACATCAGAGGCTATTGAGGAAACTAAAGGCACACAGAAAAAGGAGAAATTTTTTCCTGGGTAGAGGCATGGTTGACAAATAGGTAGCAGAGAGTTTGCATAAATGGGGAGAAATCAGAATGGGGGCACGTCACAAGCGGTGTTCTGCAGGGGTCAGTGTAGGGCCCATTGGTGTTCACAATTTACATAAACGACATAGATGAGGGAATATATATCGACGTAAGAAAATTTGCTGATGACACCAAAATAGGCTGGCCAAATTATTCTAATGAGGACACTAGAACACTCCAGGATGATTTGAATAGAAATATAAACACAAATGCAGTATAATGTGATCCTTTATTGACAATGTTTCACCCACACAGTGGGCTTTTTCAAGTCACACACGGATCTACCTGGGGTTGGAAGGTACGAGAGTATTTATAGGCATGTTCAGAATGTTGAGGTCAGGTGGAGAATGCTGCATCTGATGATCTACCGGGTGGGGTTATAGAGTCTTGGGTAGCTGAACCACTCGCCAAGAAACTTCTTCATCGCTATCGGATAGAGTCGCTGCCTGACCTCGGTGGAGTGCGGTTGTGCACGGCACCCCTCTGCTGATATCAGTCATAGACCTTAGAACGCGATACGGAGGTTTTGGAGTGTTCAGAGTGGATCGCTCAGTGTTCAGAGTGACTCCTTCTCGCCGACCTGTGTTAGTTTACGCACGGTTCGCGCCTTCGTGCGTGGACCACGCATTCGTGGGAGCACGCACGAATGCTGGGATGTTCCCTGTGAGGTCCATGTTAGTTTACGCATGGTTTCTCACAGGAAATTTCGTGACTAAGTGCTTTTCTTTCAAGACATTCTGCAGTGAGTCTGGCGTGTTCTGTGTTAGTTTACGCACAGCCACGCCAGTTATACGTGTGCTACCGTGGCAACATAATTCGTGGGCGTTCGTGCGTGCTGCGCCGCGCCATCGCTACGCACGGGAACGTTCGTGACTAAGTGCTTTTCTTTCAAGACATTCTGCAGTGAGTTTTGTGTTAGTTTACGCACAATTGCGAATCTGTCGTGCATTCGTGTGATTCGTACATGTGCTGTGGCGTGGCGCTGACCAGCCAGTGTGCTTCGTGCACTGGTACAGCTCGCCAGGTGCCTGGTGCTGTGTTAGTTTATGCATAGCACCTGATTGCCCTCGCCATTCGTGCAATTGTGAGTCATATGTGTGTACTCAGTGCTCTGGGAAAATATCCATTTGTAACCTAGGTCTTCACAATACGATACCAGTGAGTGACGTGATACTCGCTTGTGAACCACTGTGAACCCAGCTGCGTTGTTAATAGGTCTTGGGAACTGTGGCACACAGCTACGAGCCTCGTTGGGGTGGCTGTACGGCCATGTCATCTCAGGAACCAAGAGGCAAACGGCCCATGTCATCATGCGACGACGACTGTCAGGGCGACGTGGAGGAAGTGGAAGGGCCAGCGAAGAAACCCAAGGACAACCTGCATTGCAGGGGCGATGCCACAGAAGCGCCTCAGCTGATCCCAGCTGCTTCCCCAGATGGCCAGGGGACGATGAGGACAGCCGAGGCCAACCCAAGCCCGGCCCAGCAGGTGGACACCCCCCAACATATGGGGACCATGGAAGTGACCCAGGACCCTCCTCCTCAGCAGATGGCACCAGGAACAACCAACCCAGACGAAGCCTCACAGGCAACAGAGGAGAACGAGATGGAACAGGGGCGCTCAAGACCTCAGAACCGTGCTGCAAGGCAACCAACTGTGCCCTTCAACAAGTTCATTATCCCTCACTACGACATGGTGAAGAACCTGGAGGCGACCATGCCTTCCATCAAGCTCAGCTGCGACATCACACTCAGGGGAGAGATCGTGGCGAAGCCGCGCGACGGGGACACATACGATCGACTGAAGGCAATGGCTGCAGAGAATCCGAGGATAAGGGAGCTCCTGGCTCAAGAAAAGATGCACAAGGGGGTTGTGCTCCACGTCCCTGTACCCATACCAGCAGAGCGATTCCTCGATGCAACCAACATTGTCAAGGCAGAGAGGCTGACCACCGGGACCAACAAGATTCCAACACGGAATATGTTGATCCACCACCGAGGGCCCCTACCATCCCACATCGCACTGGGGGTGTGGGGGCGGTTCAAGATTCGGCCATATGTAGAGGGCCCACTACAATGCTACAACTGCCAGGGTTTCAACCATATCGCGGCTACCTGCCAACATGTGAAGAAGTGTGGAGTCTGCAGCAAGCAGCACGACTCCAAGGATTGCATTGCATTGCTCAAGCAGCCCGCCCCCGAGACCCCACGCCCCGAACCCAAGTGCGCCAACTGCGGCAAGAAACACCACGCATGGAACCAGGGCTGTCCTGTCATGGTACAGCGGTGGCAACAGGTGCGACAGCGGATGGCCCCTGTGGCGACAGCCCAGCCCAACTCGGTAAACACCCAACAGCAACAGGTGGGGACATCGACCAATGCCCCCTCTCCACGCCCCAACCCATGGAACTATCATCACCGGCCAATCGCGGCAGCCAGTACAGGCCCCTCTGCGGCGGCCACACCCTACAGCAGAGAGTTCCCAGCACTGGGGGAGCAACAGAGGAGACCAGTTGCACCGCAAGGGGAACAACGGCATGGGCAAGTCTCGAAGCCTCAGCAGAAACGGAACAAAGGAACACAACAAGCCCGGCTCAGGGACGCTGCTCAAGGAGCTGCGGCTACTCAGCACCAGACAGGACACCAGCAAGGGACTTCCCGTCCGAGTCAGTCCCCACCCGAGTGCAGCAGGAAACAGGCCGCGGCACCCAGTCAGATGGCACAGAGAACCACGGAGACCTGCGCGACCTGCGGGTCAGCAGCAGCAACAATCGCGGGAGTGGGCCAACAACCTCAGGCCGCAGCCAAGGAAGCCCTGTCCCCCCAGAGGGAGGGCACCTCGCAGGTTCACATTGTCACCGTAATCAAGCTTGTGGTAGAGGTGCTATCCATGCTACTCCCATCAATGAAGGACAGGCAGGTCTGCAAGGAGCTCCTGACTACCGTGTACAGCATGGCTCTCCTGGAGAGGGTCGACTCAGCAGCCCTGAAAGATCACCTCACCCAGGTCTTCACGCCCGAGGAAATGGTAGAACACGCACGGATGTTCCGGAGGACCATGGCCGAACAGGAGGAGATGGAGTCCGACGGGTCGCCCGGCAGTCCCTAAAAATTCTCCAGTGGAACATCTGTGGTCTGAGGCAGAAACTCCACCTAGCTATCCAGGCGGCAGTCCGGGATGAGATAGATGTGTTTCTGTTCCAAGAAACCCTTGTCAAGCCCCCACCCGCCCCACAGCCACGCATCCCTGGGTTCTCTGCATACCTGCAGCGTGGTGGGCCCCCCGCCAGGGGCACCGCAATCTATGTGCGGAATTGCATCCCCCACTCGATCGTCACTGACCCTATCAACTGCGGTGAAGGGGTGGAGGTGCAAGCTGTCACGCTGCAACTGCCATCTGGACCACTGACTATTTACAATGTGTACCAGAGCGCACGGTTTACTCTCGACCTCTCGGAGGTTGCAGCTCTGTCCATATCTCGCCTCGAGGGCGTGCTCGTGGCAGGGGACATCAACGCCCATCATGAGCTTCTCCACTCTGTCTCCCATACCAATGAGACGGGCAGGCACTTGGCGGCTGTGCTCGACGATGTTCCTGACGTCGTCCTCCTCAACAATGGGGAGCCGACACACCACGGCGGCAACCGACTGGATGTCACTCTCCTCTCTCGGAGACTGCAGCCTGGAGTGAGGTGGGAACTCCACCCACTTCTCACCAGCGACCACTTCGCGATCGTCACCACGCTGGCGCTCACCCAGCACATCCCATACACACCGCCTCCACGGTGGAATTTCAAGAAGGCGGACTGGCAGTGCTTCCAGGATGTCATACAGCAATGGTGGGAGACGACCTCCCTCTCTGACAATCCTGATGCAGCTGCCCAGAACCTCCAAGCTGCCGTCACCCATGCGGCTGAGGTGGCCATCCCACTTACCAAGGCTGGAGGTACCATCAAGCGGGACTGGTGGTTCTACGACGAGACAGTCAAGGAGCAGAACCACCGTGTCAACAGTGCCCGCAGGCTCCACAGACGCAACCCTACTGCTGACACCCTTCGGCTACTGAGAGAGGTGGTGCGGCACGCTCGCCACATCTCCCACAGAGTCCGCCTGGCAAAGTGGTTCAAATGGTGTGCCTCCTTCGGCCATGCCACTACCCTGTCTGAGATCTGGGCGAAAATAGGTATAGCTACCGGAAAACGCAGAGGAACAGCGCGTGCTCACCATGACCCGGCTGGTGAAGCAGAGAGGCTGGTCGACCTCTTCACTTCCAGGGCAGCAACAGCACGCCTGCCACAAGATGTGCAGAACCTCCAGGCTGTCCTCCTCCCAGACAGGACTGCCAGGCTACAGGCTGCATGCTGCGAACACGACGACACCGATGTAGACTTCAGCGACCGGGAGCTGAAGGCAGCCCTCAGGACATCACACGACACCAACCCCGGCCAGGATGGCATCACCTACAGTATGATCGCAAGGGCGGGCCCCTCTGGACATGATGCACTCTTGGAGGTCATCAACTGCTCCTGGAGGGCTGGACAACTCCCCACTGCGTGGAAGGAGGCCATCGTCCTGCCCATCCCCAAGCCCAGGGACCCGGAAAGCATGAGGCCCATCTCTCTCACCAGCTGTCTGTCCAAGACGGCTGAGAGGATGATCCTTGAGCGACTACGGTGGAAGCTTGGCCCGGAACACCGTCACATATACGGCTTCACACGAGGAGTGGGCACAGCAGAGAGCATCACCACCCTCCTTGCAGGCATTGGGTCTAACAAGAGACCCAAAATTGTTGTCTTCCTGGACCTCGAGAAAGCCTTTGAGCTTGCCAGCGCACCAGCCATCCTTGACCTCCTAGCAGGCAGGGGCGTGAAGGGAAGGCTCCTTGCCTGGATCTCTTCATACCTGCAGGGCAGGTGTGCACGAGTGCGTTTCCAGGGACAAGTGTCCACCCTCAGGCCCCTTGAAAACGGCACCCCGCAGGGAGGGGTCCTCAGCCCCGCTCTCTTCAATGTCCTGATGCATGAGCTGGTGCAGCTGCCATTCTCTTTAGGCACCCAGCTGCTCAGCTACGCTGATGATCTTGCCCTCATCATCACCGAGAGATGTGGTTTGATGCATAGAGCCCAACGTGACCTTAACCTCCTCTCCACCGCCTGCCGTCGTCTCGGCCTCAAGGTCTCAGCAGAAAAATCCAAGGCCATGATCCTGCATGCCAATGTGCCGGAGGGGAGACTGCAGATGTCAGGAGTCAATCTCGACTGGGTCAGTAGCTACCTGTACCTGGGAGTGCACATCGACAATCGGCTCTCCTTTCGGAATCAGGCGGAGTACGTCAGAGAGCGGACCATGCAACGGGTCACCGCCATGCGGGCCCTCGCCAGCCCTAGGTCAGGGGCCAGCTGTGACATTCTCCGATTATTCTATGTGCAGGCGGTGCGCTCTCTCATCGACTATGGGGCACTTACCCTTGTCCATGCCCGCCCAACGCACCTTCGAAGACTCAACGTCGTCCAAAATACTGCAGCTCGGATCATGTTGGGGGCGCCGAGGTGGACGAACACTGTGCCCCTGAATCATGAGGCTCAATTGCAGCCGCTACGCGACAGAATCGCCCTTGTGGCAGCCAGGAGGGTGGCCAAGTACGTACAACTCCCCGGTGGAGAGGGACTGCTGCAACACCTCCTCGACCGGCAACAGGGAGACCTCAGGGAGTCTCCTGGCCGGCTGTGGGTGTGGTCAGCGGCTGATGTAGCAAGCAAACTCCTCCCCATGGCGCTTATAGTCGACAAGGGCTGTGACCGGCCTGTGGCGGGGTACTCTGTACTCCCGCCCTGGGCACCAGAAGCAGTTGTGATCCACATCCAAGACCTCCCAGTTGGCAAGCGTCACTGTCCACAACACGTGCTGCAGCAATGGGCTGCAGTGAGTATTGCAGCAGCAGAGCACCCTGGGTGCGCCGTATATTACACCGATGGCTCCCGGGATCCAGAGGCTGGCCGCACAGGTGCCGGGGTGCACCATGCCACTCTGACGGCTGGATGGCGTCTCCAAGATCACTGCACAATTCTCCAGGCAGAACTCCATGCCATCCAGAGGGCCCTGCAACACGCACTCCTGGATCATCGGCGACCCCCAGTCATTCATGTGGACTCCAGAGCGGCGATCCAGGCTGTCATGCACAGGGAGCCCAGGGACAACATCCGGCTAATTACTGCCATCAGGAAGGACCTGCAGACACTTAAGGAGCAGGGACAGCAAGCAACAATCAACTGGATACCGAGCCACATCGACCTCGCTGGGAATGATGCGGCAGATCGAGCGGCGAAGTCGGCAACCCTTGAGGCCCAGCCAGTGACCACCATTGCTATCAGCCGAAGGCAGGTGGATCTGTGGGCAGCTCATGCAGCCAGGCGCCCGCTACCAGGGCCAGGCACATCGCGGAGCCGGATCTGGTATGACAGGGCGACCCGTGGGGAGCCCCCGCCGAGAATGCGGAGGCTAGACAGGAAGTTGCAGGTTGGGGTCCACCGGCTGCGACTTGGCTACCCTACTGCCAGAAGACTCATTGACCGTGTGCGAGAGGAGCGCTGCTGCCATTGCAACCAGATGGTCCCAGGTCCACTAGTGCACTACCTCCTCGACTGTCCAGCGACGGTGTCACTCCGACGAAGGCACTTCCCAATGGCGCCTGGGGACCCGAACCGAGAAGACACCGCAGCCCGGCTGGTGTACCTAGCCACCCAAGACCTGGGAACTCTCATCCCCATCCTGGCTGCCCACCCACCACCTCGATGACGCCGCCACATACAACTACGAGTCGCCACTACGCTCCATCTATCACCTCTCCTACTCTTCCCTCTTTCACTCCCCTACCTCCTCTCCCCCCCCCCGCTTTAAAAAAAAAAAAAAAAAAAAAAAAAAAAAAAAAAAAAAAAAAAAAAAAAAAAAAAAAAAAAAAAAAAAAATCCAATGGAGCCTGTACCGCTTTCTAGGTAAAAGTCTGAATCACCTAGAACCAATGCCGCACTACCAACATTTGACGGGGCTACAAGTGCCTGAAGACCCTTGACCTTGCGATGCCTGCCGACGAGAAAGAAAGAAGACACTCCCCACTTGGGGAGTCAGTGCAAGATAGAAGAAGTTACCCTCCAACCGGAGGGCCCAAGAGAGAAGATAGAAGAATGAAGAAGACGATCGACACCCCCGCCCCGGGGGCCACCGCCGGGTCACCATCTGGAGAAGACCCGGGCCGGAAGTACCGGCATATCTTTAATGAATGAATGAATTCATCGCTATCCCACATAAGAACATAGAACACTGCAGAAGGTCTACTCACAACTTGTCAAATACCCCTGCCAAGCTACCCAAGACTCTATAACCCCACCCGGTAGATCATCAGATGTGCCTATAAATACTCTCGTACCTTCCAACCCCAGGTAGATCCGTGTGTGACTTGAAAAAGCCCACTGTGTGGGTGAAACGTTGTCAATAAAGGATCACATTATACTGCATTTGTGTTCATATTTCCATTGTGTCGGTATTTTATACCATTTATTTCCATGATTTGAATAGACTGATGTAATGATCAGAGAAGTGGCAGATGCAGTTTAATATTGACAAATGCAAAGTTCTAAATGTTGGACAGGAAAATAACCATGCCACATATAAACTAAATAATGTAGATCTTAATACTACTAATTGTGAAAAGAATTTAGGAGTTCTGGTTAGCAATAATCTAAAACCAAGGCAACAGTGCAAGAGTGTTCGCAATAAAGCTAACAGAATCCTTGGCTTCATATCTAGAAGAATAAATAATAGAAGTCCTCAGGTTGTTCTTCAACTCTATTTATCCTTGGTTACGCCTCATTTTTATTTATTTATTTATTTATTTATTTGAACATGATACAGTGAAGTACAAAGGAATACAGTTACTAGTGCTGCTCAGTTCTGATCACCGTATTACAGAATGGATATAAATGCTCTGGAAAACGTACAGAGGAGGATGACAAGGTTGATCCCATGTATCAGAAATCTTCCCTATGAGGATAGACTAAGGGCCCTGAATCTGCACTCTCTAGAAAGGCGTAGAATTAGGGGTGGATATGACTGAGGTGCATAAATGGAAAACAGGAATAAATAAAGGGGATGTAAATAGCGTGCTGAAAATTTCCAACCAAGACAGGACTCACAGCAATGGTTTCATGTTGGAAAAATTCAGATTCAGGAAGGATATAGGAAAGCACTGGTTTGGTAATAGGGTTGTGGATGAGTGGAACAAACTCCCGAGTACAGTTATTGAGGCTAAAACGTTGTGTAATTTTAAAAATAGGTTAGATAAATGCATGAGTGGATGTGGGTGGGTGAGAGTTGGACCTGACTAGCTTGTGTTACTAGGTCTGTTGCTTGCTCCTTCCTTAAGTAGAAGTGACCTAACTAGGTGGGTCATTGGGCTAATCCGGGGGGGGGACAAGGACCTGCCTCACATGGGTCAGTAGGCCCGCTGCAGTGTTCCTACTTTCTTATGCTCTCGTATCCTTCTTCATCTATCATATACCCCACTTGCACTCTACCCTGTAACCTTCTTCATTTATCATATACCCCACTTACAGTCTACCTTGCAACCTTCTTCATGTATCATGTACCTCACTTGCACTCTACTTTGCAACCTTCTTCATCTATCATATACCTCACTTGCACTCTACCTTGCAACCTTCTTCATGTATCATGTACCTCACTTGCACTCTACCTTGCAACCTTCTTCATCTATCATGTACCTCACTTGCACTCTACCTTGCAACCTTCTTCATCTATCATGTACCTCACTTGCACTCTACCTTGCAACCTTCTTCATCTATCATGTACCTCACTTGCACTCTACCTTGCAACCTTCTTCATCTATCACGTACCTCACTTGCACTCTACCTTGCAACCTTCTTCATCTATCACGTACCTCACTTGCACTCTACCTTGCAACCTTCTTCATCTTTCATGTACCCCACTTGCACTCTACCTCGCAACCTTCTTCATCTATCACGTACCTCACTTGCACTCTACCTTGCAACCTTCTTCATCTTTCATGTACCTCACTTGCACTCTACCTTGCAACCTTCTTCATCTATCATGTACCTCACTTGCACTCTACCTCGCAACCTTCTTCATCTATCACGTACCTCACTTGCACTCTACCTTGCAACCTTCTTCATCTATCACGTACCTCACTTGCACTCTACCTTGCAACCTTCTTCATCTATCACGTACCTCACTTGCAAGATAGCTCCTGCACAGAAAATTACATTAACAAAAACAAAACCTCACAATTTATGCTTGTGCACACACAAAAACCCCCAAAACACTGTACAATAAGACATCTTGCACAAAGTAAACAGAAAATATAATACAGTGTACACAAGATAAAATTATACATTACAATGACTTAAACAAAAGGCAAACTTTAGCCTACAATAAACAGTGCAATGACATATACCACAACATAACTTCCCGCATAAACAATGAGCAGGAAACACCTAACAGAATGAAAAGAGCAAGATAGCTCCTGCACAGAAAATTACATAAACAAAAACAAAACCTCACAATTCATGCTTGTGTACACACAAAACCCCCCACAGCTCTGTACAATAAGACCCCTTGTACAAAGTACACAGAAATTATAATACAGCATACAAAAGATAAAATTCTACATTACATTAACTTAAACAGTAGGCAAACCAAGCCTACAAAAAACAGTGTAATAACACGTACCTCAAAAAAAAAAACACATATACAATGAGAAGGAAACACCCGCAAGTAAAAGACATAACATTATATATACAATAACAGCCCATACAAATAAACTCATGACATAATGGAGAGCAAAATGCCCCCCCACTCAGGGAGAGCAAAACGCCCCCCCACTCAGGGAGAGCAAAACGCCCCCCCACTCAGGGAGAGCAAAACGCCCCCCCCACTCAGGGAGAGCAAAACGCCCCCCCACTCAGGGAGAGCAAAACGCCCCCCCCACTCAGGGAGAGCAAAACGCCCCCCACTCAGGGAGAGCAAAACGCCCCCCCACTCAGTGACCTACACCAGGTCAAAGAAAGACTATACAACTACATTTAAGCTCTACTAAGTACATTCCAACAAGATATGTATCAAAACTGCCTACATACAGTACATAAAAGCTCTATATGAAGCACAATATTACATCATTGTAAAAATAAAATTGTACAATGCATTAACATGAAACAAATGGTGCCACTAAGTATGTAATAAGCGTTAATAAGACACTAAATAAAGCAATAAGCAGGAAGCAACTGCAGCTAAATCTTAGACCGCCATATATGTAATAAACAGCCCATACTATCTGACTCTGGGACTACTGCAGAACATAACGTCTCCAAACACATTTTCTCAAGTAATTCAAATAAATTCCTGTGGACATGTTTGGTAACACAATAAACCAAAAATTCACGAAGTATAAAACAGCACAAGGCCCATAACATTATATAAACCACCATAACAGATGCCTAAGCCACCAATCTCTGACAACCAGTGTAATAATTATCCAAACGCCAAAAAATATATGACTTATATGTGATACTATACTGAATTCAGGGTCTGTCTGACATGAATAAAAGGTGGACCATCACACAAGGAACACAACCAGAGGCCAAGTTGAAACCCTCACATACTCCACTCACACATCACATACAACACAAAAACTCCACTACCTTACCATACCCACCAGCCACGAAAGGAGACCAGCCCCTTGCCCGCCCACATGAGCCCAGAGGAGTTTACCCACTGAGAGGTTTCCATAACCCCCCGAGAAACTGGACTCCCAACGCCCCCTATAGATTAATCTATTCCTACACATTGTTCTATAGAACCTAGCTGCTAATGCTTTTATCCTCAACTCACCTTTGATCTCTCTCATTCCCCAAGAAACATGCAAATAATCCACCATAACGTACACCAAAGCCGTTCCCACTTCCCCTGATACCCCAGTGACATCAAACGACAAAGCCCTATGAAACGACCAACTCCCCCCCCCCCCAACAGCCTGATAACATCCCTCATCCAAACCCTCACCCCCCAAAGATGAGCAAAAATATACCACGTGAAAGGCAGTTTCCTCCTCCCAACAGAACAAGCATGTCGCCTCCCTCACCAACCCCTCTTTATACAACTCATGCTTGGATGCCAATACTCCCATAAGAAAATGGTATACCAACTCCCTGACCCTTGCTGGTATCCTAAGCAACCTGAACTCCCTCCATATAACCTGCCAGTTATACATGGGGTACACAGCAACCCCCTGTAAGACACCCCATCCCCACACCACACCCACCAACGTTTTAACCTTCAATTTTGAAACCTGTCTCACTGTCAATAAGAACCTCAGCAAATCCTCGCAATACCTCAAGTCTCTGCCACTTCACCAGTTTCTAGCATCCCTCATTACCCTATCCACCCTTACACCCCTCTCCTCCCCACTCTAATATACCTCTGCTTAATATATAAGGCCATAGCCCTAGGCCCCAAAGCCATCAGTCCTAAACCCTCTGTTTCACATCCATCATAACCACCCCCTTACATAACCATGCCCACCCAAGCCCCCACACAAACCTCAAAACCCTCCTCTGTATTTCCTGAATGTCCTGTGGCCGCAATGAAAACACCTCCGCCACTCCCCATACCTTACTATAAACAAGTGAGTTAATAACCAGAACCCGCTGCTGTAACGCCACTTCCTTAGCCCTCAAACCTCTAAGCTTGCTCAGAACCCTGCTTGTGACTAGTTCAGAGTTGATCCTCCTGCAATCCTGCACCTGTGCCATGTACCATATCCCACAAACCCTAAATCTGTCACCAACTGACCATCCCAACTCTTCCTCCAATCTCCCCCAAATTTAATTCCCCATCTCCAATAACCTCGACTTTGCTAAATTAACTCCCATACCCAAAACGTCCCCAAAACTCTTAATTACCTCACCGACCCTCCTTAAAGCCCCCCCACTCATTACCAGAACAGTGGTGTCATCAACATATCCAACAATTCCCCCCATGCAGCCCCCCCTCTAACCCCTGCAATTCCCCCTCCATAGCCTCAAAGAAAGGCTGCTGCACACACATGCAAAAGGCAACTGAGAGAGCGGACAACCCTCCCTTAAGCCCCACTCCATCAGCACCAGCTCCCCTAGCCTTCCATTAACCTGCACCCACACAACCTCCCCCTCATATTGAGTGCACACACAACTCACCACCCCCCTCCAAAACCCAACTTCTCCAAACAGACCCATAAAAAATTCCTATTCACACAATCATAAGCCTGAGCCCAATCCAAACCAAGGACACCCACTCCCGGGCAGTTTTGTATAAAATCCCTTACTGCGCCCAGGGATCCCATACTGACCTCTATGTATCACAGCCCCAATTACCTTCCTCAATCTATTACCCAATATCTTTGCAAAAATTTTATAGTCCGAACACATTAATGACAAAGGACGATAATCACCCAAACCCTTCCCCTCCCTCCCCTTTGGTACCAATACAACTATCCCAGTTTTCTGTGTTCACCTCATCCTACCACTGCTCAACATATAATTCAGAACCTCCACCAGACACTTCTGAAGACTCTCCCAATGTGCTCTATAAAAATCATTAGATAAGCCATCTATTCCCAGTGCCTTCTCCACCTCTGCCTCATTAATGCTGCCCTCCAACATTTCCCTGTCCCCATGCCCCAAAACCAGATGTGCCTCGATATCCCAAAATGAATCCATCCCAATAACCCCCTCCCTCCTCCTCCATTTCTCCCGAAACCAATAATCTGCATACCTACTAATACTGTCTCTCAGAAAGTCCCTGACCCTCCACATAAACCCCCTTCCCCCACCACTAAATGCGCCACAGTAGTCATCAACTGTCTGTCCCTGAATTTCCTTAGAACATACCCGGACGGCCTATCACCTTTTAAGACATCCTCCAAGCCTGCCTGACACGGAGTGCATCAAACTATTCATTATGAATCTCCACTAAGCAACTCCTAAGTTCTCCCATATCTCCACTCACACCTTACCCCCCCCCATAACAATCTTTCAACTACCCCTCTAAGTAATTCTGCAGGCCAAACCACCAACATGCCCGTTCCCTGCCATGTGCCTTAAAAAAATTTTGCAATCTCCACCTTTGCATGCAACTCCCACCAGTCAAGTAAATTCACGTCCTCATCCTTAGCCTCCCAAAAAACCTTCCACCAGTCTTGAAAGGGCAAACCTAGATCCTCCTCCTGTAAAAGCCGCACATTCAATTTCCATTATCTTGGATATATGCGCATAATACCCTCTACCCGAAGGTCAGCCAACATCACCCTGTGATCCGACAAACCCATGTCAATAGTCCTAACCCTCTCCACACCCATCCCCTGGATAACATAAATTCTATCCAACCATGCCTCATAACTCCCCGAACATACGTATGCTCCACCTGATACCCCCTCCTGCCCACCACATCAACTACCCCCACATCCCATAAAGCACTCAACACACACCCCGCACCCCTCGGTATCACAGCCCCATGCCGAATCACACAATTCCAATCTCCCCCAATTACCGAAATAGCAGGTAGACCCCTGAGATAGTACAACAAAACTTCCCTAACAAAGTCTGCATTCACCCTCACATTAAAAATTGTCGGCATATAAACCCCCACAAAACATACTCTCCCCTCCCTCCAATACCCATCCACCCGAACAACCCTCCCCCCTCCCCCTTCTCCCCTCCCCCTTCTCCCCTCCCCCTCCCCCTCCCCCTCCCCCTCTCCCTCCCCCCTCCAACTCCCCCCTCCCCCTCCTCCCGCCCCATGACTCGCAACGGTCTGGCCTCCTTTACCACCATAGCCGCTCCTCCCTTTAAATGCAAAGCCATACTTACAAACATCTTATAACCCCTCAATTGCAGCTCACATCCTGACCTATAATTGTGATCCTGCAAGAAACAAACGTCCATGGCATACCTTCTCAAGAACCACTCCAACCAGACCCTTTTGTCCTCATTCTTGAGACCATTAACATTTAAAGTCACACGCCTGAATGTTCAAGGAAAGGCGGCTTACCTCTGTGAACCTGTGGCTTGCTGTCACTACCTTTCATGAAGCCCACACTCTCCTTACCATTCTTCCTAATCAGACCCCCAACCCCCTTGCCCCTCCCCACCCGATTTCCCCTGTGCACCACCACTTTATTGGCTTTCCCTACCACATCTACCCATGCCTTCTTGCCTGGTCTCTGCCCAGGTGTCAAAACTTCATCCAATTCAGACGACCCCGCAGGCCGCTTCCTAGAGCTGCCACTCAAACTCATATCATCATCAGGCAAATCCTCCTGATGTACCTCAGCTACCACTACCGTTTCGTGGTCTTGCTTACCCAAGACCTCCACTTTTCCCTGCAGCCCTTCCAGCTTCTGCACATCACTGGACCTTCCATCCACGTCCTCGCCGACCACAGCTTCCTCCAAAAAATCCTGTAGCACAGCCTCCAACAACACCTCCTGCGTTTACGTTTCCCCTTCCTCCACCGCCACAGGCCTTCGTGGATCCTCACTAGCCACCTCCAAGAGTGTAACACACGTCCCCAACAGCTCCCCCTCATTCTCCACCTCCTCACTCCAGAGAACCTTCCTCTGTCCAGCCGACCCACTCCTCTCCATGCCCACCGTACTCAGCTGTCGTTCCTCCTCCAAAAGCATTGGCACACTTGGAGCAGCCCTACGTACACACTGCGCCGCCATGTGCTCGTACGAGTCACAAAGACGGCACGTCCTCCTTTGCCCTGTGTAATGCACGTAGACTTGGGTCCTGTATCCCGTCAACAGAACATATGACGGTTTAGGCCTCATCAACGTCATCTTGAGGGTGTAGGAACCTTCCGGCAGCCCTGCATATGGGCTGTTCCTCCACACTCCCCCCCTCTAGCCTCATGAACAACACCATAGTTACTGAAGACGTCCTCAAGTCCAAACTGCGTCACCTCAAATGGTACGTTCCGCACCTTAATTAAGGGGGCTGTAGGGCAATTTTCCGCGCGCTCACCCAAAAATCGAAAAAATATGGAAATTGAGTTATATATACTGAAAAATAGCTCAACTCTTTGGCAATACAATGGTACCAGAATGAATGTTCTACGACGTTTCTACAAGAAATTATAGTCATTTATATCAGGTATGGTGACGGCGATGTTGGTAGCGAGTCTGCTCACGGCCCATATATTTTTTGGAGTTATTTCCTTGTTTTTTTATCGCCTTTTCTTGCATTATTCTTTCTAATATAATAACTGACTATTTGGCATCATAAAACAGTAGGTGGGACTTATCCATAGACTTAGCGACAATCGGGAACCAGACGGGAACGCTCGGCAGTTTTCCCGCTCCTGAGGTACCAGCAGGAATCGCCCATTATTACGCTTATATATCAACTCTACGGTTTATTTGTCTAACAAAATTGATCTAATATGATATAATAAACACTATAAATAACATACAAACATGTTATATACTCTAGGCTGAATAAAATAGGCCATAATATGTCGAAAGATTATCGGGAATATTTCGATAAATATTGAGTTACTCCTCTCCATGTCGTATTCTTTGGTCTCTGAGTAAGAGAAAACGGTGTTTTGAAGAGGATAACTGCACTAGAACATCAGTTTACTAAGAAATACACCCAAACAAACGCGATTTTCGCGGTTTTTTTTTTTTTTTTGAGACGGGGGCCGGCCGGCGTTCCCGGCCGATATCTCGGAAGTAACTTATTCACCTATAATTCGAAGTGGTTCCTTTATTACTTAATTAAATGGAATAATATTCACAGACATTGTAGAATAATGATTTCTCTTATTTTGACCGTAGAATTTGCATACACACCTCCACCGTCGAGTTAAGGCACATCCTTCGTTCCTGGTATTCAGTGACAATACTGCTGTAGAAACTGGCCCTCGTAAACTTAACAAAAAACCTCCCCAAACCGTTAAGGGCGATACCATACAGTTCCTCGTTAGGAATGCCGTAGAGATCTCTAACAATGTTGTTGAATTAGACATGTGCAACTCTTGGGTATCTTGGGTATTCAATATTGATGGACTGACCACATCGACTCAAGGCTGAGGGATTGATTACCTCATTCTCCTCCTGTTCTTCAAGTTTCTCCTTTGTATGGACTGATGAAGCCACTGTGTGGCGAAACGTTTCCTCAGTAAAGATACCCAAGAGTTGCACATGTGTCTAATTCAACAACATGTCGGTTCTCTGAACCATTCATCTACAATCTCTAACAATGCCTAGAAGAACATTCATCGTAGCACTGCTCAACGATCCACGTATCAGCTCTATGCACACAGTGTTGACGCGCCTGCCGGCACGATCCGCCATCTTGGAACTGAAGGGCAGAAGTGCTCACCAGGAGGCAGGTAGGCAGAGCTCCAGTAGCGTCCTCTCTCCCCAGAGGTCGAGAGACGAATGAGTTACGGAATTCGTAGAAAACGTTCTTGTCGACAACAGCTGTTCAGAGCTCGTTTCACACTGTACAACATAGAAAGTTGCTACTTCTTGTCATGCTTTCCTCACAGCAGTGAAGAAATCACGACCTCGCTCGCTTTCAACTGTCTAGAAGGTGACGGCACTGACAGACTATCCAGACAGAGTCCTTCGACTTCTAAAATTTCATTAAAATAATCGAGACGTTGTCGCTCTGTCATGCGAATTCATGGAACTGACTTTGCCCATTACACATTGCATCCAGTTGGAAAAGTATACTAAGCTTGTTTACTTATGCGCTTACCGTCTGTCACATGCACAATGTTATTTCTTTGCGGACGAATTCATTACGCAAATTCTTTATGATGCAGTTATAAACAACCAAATTCCTCGTGGAATGCTCACTCATTCTTGTACCTAAGTCACAGCGTTGAATAGCCCTTGTGGTTTAGCGCTTCTTTTTTATAATAATAATAATAATAAATGTACCTAAGTCATCTGTTAGTGACTTGATAAAGCCCAGTGTGTCGGCGATCCGTTGTCAATAAAGGATCACATTATACTGCTTAAGTGTTTATTATCCGGTCAAGAAAGTTTCTGGGTCACATCCCTGCCAACGATTACAAAATAAATACCGTTCAGCGGTTTCCTAGGCTCATGTCTGCAGATACAGCACATTCCTCATTGGTCAATTCAATTTCTACTGGACATTCATTGGTAATTTCTCAACTATTGCAACTGCACTCGCTCAACTTCATAAAAAGGTTTCATTTGATTGAACCAGTTTTCAGGAAAAAGCAGCCTCGTTGTTCAAGAATAGATTAACATCATCCCTTGTTCTTCAGTACCCAAAGAGTTCACGTTGACCGTTACTAACAGCACAGTCAGTCCCGATGCCATCTTGTCACAAGAGTCGAATGGTGAAAACAAACAGGCTAAGAGATGTTTTCTTACCTAAAATAATTCTAAACAAAGCCGACAAAATGGCTTTGTGAAACAATAGATGGCCATTGTCTTAATTTGGACATTAGACCATATAAGGGATACAATATACCAGCCTTCACTCCAAACCAACAGATACAGATACTAATGCCGGAAAAAAAATCCCCTCCAGTACCAACAATACCACCAGTCCGATGACATTTTTCTTTGCAAATATACAGGGTCTAAAGCCAGCAACAAACAACAAAATACCTTTCATCCGTGGACTGCTTGCAGAGGCAAATGCAATGTTCGCGGCTTTCACTGAGACCCACATAAAGGATTACTTGGACAACGAAATATGGATCCCAGGTTACAACCTATACAGATGTGACAGAGTGAACAACAAAGGGAGGGGGGGTTAGCCTGTACATCGCAGAGTCACTTGTTTGCACAGAACTGCTTAATGCCTCAAATGATGTAGTGGAAGTTTTAGCAGTAAAGATCGAGAACCAAAACCTAGTCATTGTGGTAGTCTACAAGCCTCCAGATGCAACGTCCCAGCAATTCCAGGAACAGCTGTTAAAAATTGACCACTGTCTGGAAAATCTGCCAGCTCCTGCCCCCCAACATCTTGCTCCTGGGGGATTTCAACTTAAGGCACCTAAAATGGAGGAATATAGCAAATAATGTTGTTGCAGTAATATCACCAGGAGGCAGCTCTGACGAGCACTCACACACACACGAGCTTTTAAATCTCTGCACAAAATTCAATTTAAACCAGCAAATAATAGAGCCTACTAGACTGGAGAATACACTAGACCTCATCTTCACTAACAATGATGATCTGATACGAAATGCCACAATATCAAAAACAATATACTCAGATCACAACATAATTGAGGTTCAGACATGTATGCGCGGAGCCCCAGACCGATATAATGAGATTAGTCACGAGGGAGCCTTCACCAAATTCAACTTCAATAACAAAAACATAAAGTGGAACCAAGTAAACCAAGTCCTAACCGATATAAGCAGGGAAGATATACTAAGCAACACAGACCCCAACTTATGCCTAGAACAGATTGACTCGGTGGCACTCGATGTATGCACAAGGCTTATTCCTCTAAGAAAAAGGAGGAGTAGATGAAAAATAGAAAGAGACAGGCACTCCCTTTACAGGCAACGGAAAAGAACAACAGAGCGGCTAAAAGAGGCCAATGTATCTGAAATGCGTAGGGAGTCACTGATGTATGCACAAGGCTTATTCCTCTAAGAAAAAGGAGGAGTAGATGTAAAATAGAGAGACAGGCACTCCCTTTACAGGCAACGGAAAAGAACAACAGAGCGGCTAAAAGAGGCCAATGTATCTGAAATGCGTAGGGAGTCACTGGTCAGAGTAATAGCAAGTATCGAACTTAAGGTAAAGGAATCTTATAGGAGTCAGGAATCGCGGGAAGAACTAAAAGCCATAAATGAAGTCGAAAGAAACCCAAAGTATTTCTTTTCCTAAGCCAAATTAAAGTCGAGAACAACGTCCAGTATTGGGCCCCTACTTAAACAAGATGGGTCCTACACAGATGACAGCAAGGAAATGACTGAGTTACTCAAGTCCCAATATGACTCAGTTTTTTGCAAGCCACTAACCAGACTGAGAGTCGAAGATCAAAATGAATTTTTTATGAGAGAGCAACAGAATTTGGTTAACACAAGCCTGTCTGATGTTATCCTGACGCCAAATGACTTCGAACAGGCGATAAATGACATGCCCATGCACTCCGCCCCAGGGCCAGACTCATGGAACTCCGTGTTCATCAAGAACTGCAGTTCTTGATGAACAGACATAGCCCCACTCCACAAAGGGGGCAGTAAAGCAACAGCAAAGAACTACAGACCAATAGCACTAACATCCCATATCATAAAAATCTTTGAAAGGGTCCTAAGAAGCAAGATCGCCACCCATCTAGAAACCAATCAATTACACAACCCAGGGCAACATGGGTTTAGAACAGGTCGCTCCTGTCTGTCTCAACTATTGGATCACTACGACAAGGTCCTTTATTTGCACTAGAAGACAATAAGAAGGCAGATGTAATATATACAGACTTTGCAAAAGCCTTCGACAAGTGTGACCATGGCGTAATAGCGCACAAAATGCGTGCTAAAGGAATAACAGGAAAAGTTGGTCGATGGATCTATAATTTCCTCACAAACAGAACACAAAGAGTAGTAGTCAACAGAGTAAAGTCCAAGGCAGCTACGGTGAAAAGCTCTGTTCCACAATGCACAGTACTCGTTCCCATCTTGTTCCTCATCCTCATATCCGACATAGACAAGGATGTCAGCCACAGCACCGTGTCTTCCTTTGCAGATGACACCCGAATCTGCATGACAGTGTCTTCCATTGCAGACACTGCAAGGCTCCAGGCGGACATCAACCAAATCTTTCAGTGGGCTGCAGAAAACAATATGAAGTTCAATGATGAGAAATTTCAATTACTCAGATATGGTAAACATGAGGAAATTAAATCTTCATCAGAGTACAAAACAAATTCTGGCCACAAAACAGAGCGAAACACCAACGTCAAAGACCTGGGAGTGATCATGTCGGAGGATCTCACCTTCAAGAACCATAACATTGTATCAATCGCTGCTGCTAGAAAAATGACAGGATGGATAATGAGAATCTTCAAAACTAGGGATGCCAAGCCCATGATGACACTCTTCAGGTCACTTGTTCTATCTAGGCTGGAATATTGCTGCACACTAACAGCACCTTTCAAGGCAGGTGAAATTGCTGACCTAGAAAATGTACAGAGAACTTTCACGGCGCGCATAACGGAGATAAAACACCTCAATTACTGGGAGCGCTTGAGGTTCCTGAACCTGTATTCCCTGGAACGCAGGCGGGAGAGATACATGATTATATACACCTGGAAAATCCTAGAGGGACTAGTACCGAACTTGCACACGAAAATCACTCACTACGAAAGCAAAAGACTTGGCAGAATATGCAACATCCCCCCAATGAAAAGCAGGGGTGTCACTAGCACGTTAAGAGACCATACAATAAGTGTCAGGGGCCCGAGACTGTTCAACTGCCTACCAGCAAACATAAGGGGGATTACCAATAGACCCCTGGCAGTCTTCAAGCTGGCGCTGGACAAGCACCTAAAGTTGGTACCTGACCAGCCGGGCTGTGGCTCGTACGTTGGTTTGCGTGCAGCCAGCAGTAACAGCTTGGTTGATCAGGCTCTGATCCACCAGGAAGCCTGGTCACAGACCGGGCCGCGGGGGCGTTGACCCCCGGAACTCTCTCCAGGTAAACTCCAGGTAAGCATCCTGTCAGGATTTACACTCATCACTTACTTCAGTTGTCAGTGTTCACTACAAAGAAATTTCGGAAAACCTAGTAAAATATTTATTAATGTCAATAATGACAACCGTGAAATTTATTATGTCACTGGTAAAGTAAATGTCGCTGCAGATGTCTTGTTTAGGCATATCAGTTTGTCAGCAGTGATGACTTGTTCTTCTTTGAGTCTAACGTTGATATATTTGTTAGACTGTGATTTAATTCCTGAACAGAAATAATAGCAACTTTCAGATCAAGCCACTTGTACCTATGAAGAATTTAATAATCAATGAAGTAATGTTGTGACGAGTTGTTAGACTACTGGATCCTGTTAAATATGTTCTGCAGACAGTGATTCTTACGTCCTTGGTATCTGCTGCCCTGAAGCAAGTCCAAGATAAAGATGGTAATGTCTGCCTGCACGAGTCAAGTTGTTGTGGTGGAACTTCCCACAGATCTCACAGTAAGTGGAAAAAAAACAAGACTTGTTTGTGGAGATCTTAGCAGTTGGATTTATCACTTCTTATAAATATAATAATGTATAATTTATCTCTTGCCTTACCTGTTACTTAGTTGTGAATCAAACACCAATATAAGTAGAGTTAATGGACATTTTACTGTTTCTGTTCTTTATTATAGCTAGTTCACACTAGTGAAAATTGACTTCTGGATCTCTGAATAAAAGTGAATAGTAATATAGCTATTACTGCTAGAACAATTATTACCAAGACCATATAACTGATTAATGTTTTCCATGTATACAGATATCATGCAAACAACACCTTACATAATTTATATAACATTGTATGAAGTCATTACTTATAAGGTAAGTGATCGCAAGATATAAGTAGAATACTGTAATTAATAAGTACTTGCCCTTGGATAATTGTTGAGTTTGTTTGATGAACATCAGTTACTGTGGGGTTAACAATGATGCCGCCAGTAAATGATGTGTTGTTAACAAGACTGTCAGACACTGAGATGTTAGTGATGGAGTTACTCATAGTGGAGTTGACGAGGTTCATCAGAATCTCAGGACAGCCATCAATGGACAAGGGAAGAGGAACAGGTGATCCTCCGCCTCGCATAAACTTACCAACAGCTAAACAAATGCTGAAAACAAAGGAAGTGACGAACCCCGTGATGGCGCCCTGAAAAAAAGACTGATGTTAACAAATTTTTCACTGCTTAATAAATCTGCAAAGTGGTAACTTATACGTACACACACACACACACACCACACACACACACACACACACAGACACACACACACACACACACACACACACACACACACACACACACACACACAGGCTAGTGTGAAGGCGGCGTTGCCAAGTGTCACCCAAGATTTTAATAAAGTGAAACAATAGTGTGACCAGTGAAAGAAATACAGTGAATAGGGTACATTATTAACGAGAAGAAATTGAGGTGGATCTAGCCAGGACGTACATCGAGCTGGATCTACCCAGGACGTCACATCGACCTGGACAATCTACACTGCTACAGCTGCAATACAAGTACTGTATCACCTATGAGTGGTTGTTTGGGTGTGGGGTCCAGGTTCCAATTTAACCGCCAAGCTGAATGTGAATGGTCTAACTCTCATAGCACGATAAAGAATAGGCACTCAAGTATTCAATAAGGTTTAGCAAATGGTAATCCATTGAACAAGGCGATTAAGTCACTATAAGCAGGCGATATAGGCAACACTGCAAGGGAGTCAGGTCACATAGGTTGTGGACACAAGGACAACTGAGAATCTACATTACACTCCAAGCACAAGCCACCTACTTTTCAGACACACAATAATTCCACACATAATTCGACACATAATTACACACACACACACACACACACACACACACACACACACACACACACACACACACACACACACACACACACACACATACACACACACACACCCACATACACCCCCCCCACACACACACACATACACACACCCACATACACACACACACACACACACACACACACACACACACACACACACACACACACACACACACACGCACACACACACTGTAAGTGCGGTAAATCCCAGGAGGTTGGTCAGGTCACAAGAAGGTGTGGGCAGCCAAGGACCACTGAGACTTACCTTAAAGCACAAGCCACCTACCTTTCAGTACATAATAAACCCACACATAATTCCACACACAATTACACACAAAATTACACACACACACACACACACACACACACACACACACACACACACACACACATCCAGACACACACACACTCCCCCCTCACCACCGACATCTCACTACTTCCCCTGATCCATCACCTCCCCCATTCACCCCAAACCCTCCCCACCCCTCCCCACTCAGCTCCCAAATAGCCACAGTTCCTCCACTACTTCCCCCCCCCCACACTCTGACACACACACTACTAACCTAACATACAGAACTACATAGGTTTCCCACTCTGAGGCAATCAGGATAAAACAAAAATGGGTTGCCAGAGAGCAACAAGAAAAACCAAGGGACAGGAGGAGGAAAATGCAAAGGAAGATTGGGCAGCAGAGCTCATAAAAAGGGATCATGAATGGGAAAAGAAACTAGAAGAACTTAGCATGAGAATGGAAGAGAGGATAGATATGGAAAGCAGGAAGTGGGAGGTGCATGTCAAAACAGCAGAAGCTAGGATACAGAGTTTAGAAGAGGAACTGAAAAATCTGAAACAGCATAAAGAACTAAAGAACATTTTGGGATTGACATCAGAGACTGCTACCTCAGCCACAAATAAGGGGACTGTAGGGAAAGAAGGGGCACAACTGCATGGAGATGCTCTATCAGAGGAGACTGTAGCAAATGAAAGAGCTAAGCTTTATGTGGAGGCCCTAACAGACAACAACAGAGCCCAAGGAAAGCCGAGAAGGGAAAATGACAGGCCACTGAGCCCAAGTACATTAGCCAGTGAAACTGATGAAAGGAAAGCTGCAGTGGAGGAAACCAAATTAAATGAGGGGATACACAGGGATATGCAGTGGGAGAATGAAAGGGTGAGGTCAGTCTTTGTGTATGGGCTCCAGGAAGTCGAAGGGGAAACATATGAAGCAAGAAAACAAGGGGAAAAAAAAGCAATTGAAAGCATCATGAAAGCAATAGGAGAAGACGATATGACCCAGCTGGAAAATTTTCGGAGAATAGGGGGGTTTGTAAAAAAAAGAACCCGGCCAGTGAGAGTGACCTTCAAGGCAGAAGCAACTCGGACCAGGATACTGCAGGAGAAAGCACGATTAAGGGACATGACGGCATACAGGAGGGTGTATCTCGACCGCGACAGAACACAAGAAGAAAGGAAGAAACTGAGAGAGATGGTACAAAGGCGAAAGGAGGAAAGAGAGGGGATGGAGAAGACAGACAGGAGATCCCAGACCCAGGAAGAAGATCTAATACAGCCTCCCTCACAACTTTCTATAGAAGCCTCCCAACCAGGTCAACCCCAGTGCAACCAAACACTCTAAATCAAAACACCCATGCCACATCCAATGCCCCCACCCACTACATTACAAACTTCACCCCCACAGCAACAACCCATAGTTCCTTACCAGGTCTCCCACTTCCCCAACCCCAATATACTTCCCAGACTACAGTCTCAGAAAAGAAGTTGAAGGTGTGGTATACAAATGCAGATGGAATAACAAACAAGTATGAGGAGTGGCACGAAAGAATCAAAGAGACATCCCCAGACATAATAGCACTCACAGAAACAAAACTCACCAGAATAATAACAGATTCAATCTTTCCATCGGGATATCAAATCTTCAGGAAAGACAGAGGGAGGAGAGGGGGAGGAGGAGTTGCACTGCTCATTAAAAACCAGTGGGGTTTTGAGAAAATGGAAGGAATGGATGGCATGGGCGAAAGGGACTACTTAGTAGGAACAATCCAGTCTGAGGGACATAAGGTGATAATTGCAGTAATGTACAACCCACCACAGAACTGCAGGAGGCCAAGAGAAGAATACGATGAGAGCAACAGAGCAATGATCAACACACTAGCCGAGGTGGCCAGGAGAGCACACATGGGGGGAGCAAAGTTACTAGTTGTGGGTGATTTCAATCACAAGGAGATTGACTGGGAAAACCTGGAGCCCCATGGGGGTCCCGAAACATGGAGAGCCAAGATGATGGATGTGGTACTGGAGAACCTCATGCATCAACATGTTAGAGACACTACCAGAGAGAGAGGAGAGGATGAACCAGCAAGGTTGGACCTTGTATTCACCATGAGTAGTTCGGACATCGAGGGTATCATGTATGAAAGGCCCCTGGGAGCTAGTGATCATGTGGTTCTGTGCTTCGACTACATAGTTGAGCTCCAAGTGGAGAGAGTAGCAGGAATAGGCTGGGAAAAACCAAACTACAAAAGGGGGAACTACTCAGGCATGAGGAACTTCCTTCAAGACATTCAGTGGGAGAGGGAACTGACAGGAAAACCAGTACAAGAAATGATGGACTATGTAGCAACAAAATGCAAGGAGGCAGAGGAGAGGTTTGTTCCCAAGGGAAACAGAAATAATGGGAAGAACAGAACGAGTCCTTGGTTCACCCAAAGGTGTAGGGAGGCAAAAACTAGGTGTAATAGAGAATGGAAAAGGTACAGAAGACAGAGAACTCAGGAAAATAAAGAAATCAGCCGAAGAGCCAGAAACGAATATGCACAGATAAGAAGGGAGGCTCAGAGACAATATGAAAATGACATAGCATCAAAAGTAAAGACTGACCCGAAGCTGTTGCACAGCCACATCAGGAGGAAAACAACAGTCAAGGACCAGGAAATCAGACTGAGGAAGGGTGATGGGGAATTCACAAGAAACGACCGAGAGGTATGTCAGGAGCTCAACACAAGATTTAAAGAGGTATTTACAGTGGAAACCAGTAGGACTCCAAGAAATCAGAACAGGGGGGCACACCAGCAAGTGCTGGATGAGGTACATATAACCAAGGAGGAGGTGAAGAAGCTGCTATGCGAACTTGACACCTCAAAGGCGGTGGGACCAGACAACATCTCTCCATGGGTCCTTAAAGAGGGAGCAGAGATATTGTGTGAGCCATTAACAAAGATCTTCAACACATCATTTGAAACTGGGCAACTCCCTGAGGTATGGAAAATGGCAAATGTAGTCCCAATTTTTAAAAAGGGAGACAGACATGAGGCACTAAACTACAGGCCTGTATCTCTAACGTGTATAGTATGCAAGGTCATGGAGAAGATCATCAGGAGGAGAGTGGTGGGGCACCTGGAAAGAAACAAGTGTATAATTGACAACCAGCACGGTTTCAGGGAAGGAAAATCCTGTGTCACAAACCTACTAGAGTTTTATGACAAGGTGACAGAAGTAAGACAAGAGAGAGAGGGGTGGATCGACTGCGTATTTTTGGACTGCAAGAAGGCTTTCGACACAGTTCCTCACAAGAGGTTACTGCAAAAGCTAGAGGACCAGGCACACATAACAGGAAAGGCACTGCAATGGATCAGAGAATATCTGACAGGGAGGAAACAACGAGTCATGGTACGCGACGAGGTGTCAGAGTGGGCGCCTGTGACAAGCGGGGTTCCACAGGGGTCAGTCCTAGGACCTGTGCTGTTCTTGGTATACGTGAACGACATAACGGAAGGGATAGACTCAGAAGTGTCCTTGTTTGCAGACGATGTGAAGTTAATGAGAAGAATCGAATCGGACGAGGATCAGGCAGGACTACAAAGAGATCTGGACAGGCTACAAGCCTGGTCCAGCAACTGGCTCCTTGAATTTAACCCTGCCAAATGCAAAGTCATGAAGATTGGGGAAGGGCAAAGAAGACCGCAGACACAATATAGTTTAGATGGCCAAAGACTGCAAACCTCACTAAAGGAAAAAGATCTGGGGGTGAGTATAACACCGAGCATATCTCCTGAGGCGCACATCAATCAGATAACTGCTGCAGCATACGGGCGCCTGGCAAACCTACGGATAGCGTTCCGATACCTCAGTAAGGATTCGTTTAAGACTCTGTACACCATCTACGTCAGGCCCATACTGGAGTATGCAGCACCAGTTTGGAATCCACACCTAGTCAAGCACGTCAAGAAATTAGAGAAAGTGCAAAGGTTTGCAACAAGACTAGTCCCAGAGCTACGGGGATTGTCCTATGAAGAAAGGTTGAGGGAAATCGGCCTGACGACACTGGAGGCCAGGAGGGTCAGGGGAGACATGATAACGACATATAAAATACTGCGCGGAATAGACGAGGTGGACAAAGACGGGATGTTCCAGAGATGGGACACAGACACAAGAGGTCACAATTGGAAGTTGAAGACTCAGATGAATCAAAGGGATGTTAGGAAGTATTTCTTCAGTCATAGAGTAGTCAGGCCATGGAATAGCCTAGAAAGTGATGTGGTGGAGGCAGGAACCATACATAGTTTTAAGGCGAGGTATGATAGAGCTCATGGGGCAGGGAGAGAGAGGACCTAGTAGCAATCAGCGAAGAGGCGGGGCCAGGAGCTGTGACTCGACCCCTGCAACCACAAATAGGTGAGTACAAATAGGTGAGTACACACACACATACATATATATATATATATATATATATATATATATATATATATATATATATATATATATGTATATATATATATTTATATATATATATATATATATATATATATATATATATATATATATATATATATATATATATATATATATGTCGTGCCGAATATGTAAAACTGGTCAATTAGCAAGAACTCATTTAAAATTAAGTCCTTTCTAAAATTTTCTCTTATACGTTTAAAGATATATTTTTTTCATTAATGTTGATGTAAAAATTTATAATTTTGCACCAAAAGGAACTTACAAAACTTACCTAACCTTATTATAACAAGAACAATTTATTTTAGCCTAACCCAACTAAATATATTTTAGATTTGTTTATAATAATTTAATACTAAACAAACACAGTGAAATATATTTTTTTCGAAAGGTTCAGAATGATTTTGGCGAAATTATTGTATACACAAATTTTCACTTGTCCTTCAGAATATGCAAAACAACCACTCTGAAAGAATAGAGAAATTCCAAGCGCTTTCGTGACTACTCACATTATCAAGGAACTATGAAAGTAAAGCATCCAAGGAAGCTATATAAGGGGTCAGGCCAGCACCTCACTATCAGATCCCACAACGGTTAAACACCTGACGCGCGCCGGCCCAACTGGACAGGTCCTTTGCACAACAACTAACAAACTATTCTACCCAAGAAAATTTTAAAAATTATTATTTGTCCAGTGTATTATTAAATTCTTCCCAAATTCTATTAATTATAAATGGATCTAATTTATATAAACCAAAGGAAATATTCATATTATTGTCAAAACTGCTTTTTATGAAACAAGATTCAATTATATTAATGTCGACCATGGACTTGCTTGATACTACTTTCTCAACTTTTTGAAAATCAATTGGATGGTTAAAATCTCTTACATGAATAAATAAAGCATTGGAATCTTGTCCAGTTCTAATGCTATATTTATGTTGTTTTAATCTTAGTTCGAGATTTTTACCAGTTTGACCGTAATAAACTTTATCGCAAATTTTACAAGGAATCTTATAGACACATCCATCAGCATTTTGGGGGGAATTCTTTATCAAAAGTTTTTTTTACTGTATCAAGATTTTTGAATACAACTTTAATATTAAAAGTCTTGAGAAGAGAAGGCATATCAACCAAGTTTTCATGGTAAGGGAGAACCAACATATTTTCAGTTGAATAAGGCTGGTTGTCCCTTTTTGGATTGTAAAAAGTATTTCTAGCAACTTTAAAAGATTTATCAATTATATTTCTTGGGTATTTTAAATCATTTCCTATTTCATAAATTTTGGATATTTCCTCATCTATGAACTCAGGACTACAAATTCGTAAAGCTCTCAAAAACATTGATGAGAAAACAGACAGTTTGACTCTATCTTGATGGGAAGAATAATAGTGGACATAGGAACAGTTATATGTAGGTTTTCTGTAAATTTTAAATTTGAATTCATTATTTCCCTTAATAATTAAAACATCTAGAAAAGGCAATGAGTTATTTTCTTCAAACTCAACAGTAAAGTTTATTGAATGGGCTAAACTATTTAATTTTCCAAGGAAATGGTGTATATCTACATTCTTAGGCATAGAACACAAAATATCATCAACATATCTGAACCATTTAGCTCTATTAGGGAGGATTGTGTTAAGCAACCTTGTTTCAAAAAATTCCATGTATAGGTTACTAAGAACAGGTGAAAGAGGATTTCCCATTGCCATACCAAACTTCTGAGTGTAAAACTTATCATTAATACAAATTTTGCATCAACAATGCAAAGTTTAATAAGTTTAATGATAGTAGGAACTGGCAATGGTAAATGATAATTAACGAGTTCTTCAGATAAGAAACTTAATAAATCAACAACAGGAACTTTCGTAAACAAGAAAGTAACATTAAAACTAACTATGTTAAAATCATTTAAGTCAGTCAACTTAAATGCTTTACTTTCATAGTTCCTTGATAATGTGAGCAATCACGAAAGTGCTTTCAGAGTGGTTCTTTTGCATATATATATATATATATATATATATATATATATATATATATATATATATATATATATATATATATATATATATATATATATATATACATATATATATATATATATATATATATATATATATATATATATATATATATATATATATATATATATATATATATATATATATATATATATATATATATATATATATATATATATATATATATATATATATATATATATATATATATATATATATATATATATATATATATATATACATATATATATACATATATATATATATATATATATATATATATATATATATATATATATATATATATATATATATATATATATGTGTGTGTGTATATATATATATATATATATATATATATATATATATATATATATATATATATATATGTATATATATATGAACAAGCAGGCTTTAGGAAAGGTAGGGGGTGTGTGGACCATGTGTTTACAGTGAAACATATAAGTGAACAGTATTTAGATAAGGCTAAAGAGGTTTTTGTAGCATTTATGGATTTGGAAAAGGCGTATGACAGGGTGGATAGGGGGGCAATGTGGCAGATGATGCAGGTGTATGGTGTAGGAGGTAGGTTACTGAAAGCAGTGAAGAGTTTTTACGAGGATAGTGAGGCTCAAGTTTGAGTATGTAGGAAAGAGGGAGATTATTTCCCAGTAAAAGTAGGCCTTAGACAAGGATGCGTGATGTCACCTTGGTTGTTTAATATATTTATAGATGGGGTTGTAAGAGAAGTAAATGCGAGAGACCCATGGAGAGATGTTATCCTGCCCCATTACCTTTGAGGTATCTCGCTCACTCAGAAGCCTCTTCACTTCTTCCTCGGTTGTGTGTACTGTGTCCAGCACTTGGTGGTGTGCCCCACCTATCTGTCTTTCTGGAGCCCCTTCTGTCTCCTCTGTGAACACTTCTTTAAATCTCTTGTTGAGTTCCTCATATACTTCACAGACATTTCTTGTTGTCTCTCCTCCTTCCTTCCTTACCTGATCCTTGACTGTTGTTTTCCTCCTGATGTGGCTGTATAACAGCTTCGGGTCAGATTTGGCTTTCGCTGCTATGTCGTTTTCATATTGTCGTTGGGCCTCCCATCTTATCTGAGCATATTCATTTCTGGCTCTACGACTGCTCTCCTTATTCTCCTGGGTCCTTTGCCTTCTATATTTCTTCCATTCCCTAGCACACTTGGTTTTTGCCTCCCTGCACCTTTGGGTGAACCATTGGCTCATCCTGGCTTTTTCATTAGTCCTGTTACCCTTGGGTTCAAACCTCAGCCTCCTTGCACATTGTTGCTGCATATTCAATCATCTCATTAACTGGCTTCCCTGCCAGTTCTCTGCCCCACTGAACCCCGTTCAGGAAGTTCCTCATTCCCATGTAGTCCCCTTTCTTGTAGTTTGGCTTCATTCATCCTAGCCTTCCTGCTTCCCCCTCCACTTGTAGCTCTACTGTGTATTTGAAGCTTAAAACCACATGATCACTGGCCCCAAAGGGTATTTCATATGTGATGTCCTCAAATTCTGCACTACTCAAGGTGAATACTAGGTCCAGTCTTGTTGGTTCATCCTCTCCTCTCTCTCTTGTAGTGTCTCTTACGTGTTGGTGCATGAAATTTTCCAGTACCACCTCCATCATCTTAGCCCTCCATGCGTCTGGGCCCCCATGTGGCTCCAAGTTCTCCCAATCGATCTACTTGTTGTTAAAGTCCCCATGATCAGGAGCTTTTCCCTGCATGCATGAGCTTTTCTGGCCACTGCAGCCAGTGTGTCAATCATCGCTCTATTGCTCTCGTCATACTCTTGCATTGGCCTCCTGCTGTTCTGTGGTGGGTTACATATCACTGCAATTTCCACCTTGGGACCTCCAGTGTGTGTGTGTGTGTGTGTGTGTGTATTCACCTAGTTGTAATCACCTAGTTAAGGTTGCAGGGGTCGAGACCCAGCCCCTGGCCCCGCCTCTTCACTGGTCGCTGCTAGGTCACTCTCCCTCAACCGTGAGCTTTATCATACCTCTGCTTAAAGCTATGTACGGATCCTGCCTCCATTACATCGCTTCCCAAACTATTCCACTTCCTGACTACTCTGTGGCTGAAGAAATACTTCCTAACATCCCTGTGATTGATCTGTGTCTTCAACTTCCAACTGTGTCCCCTTGTTCCTGTGTCCCAACTCTGGAACATCCTGTCTTTGTCCACCTTATCAATTCCTCTCAGTATTTTGTATGTCGTTAGCATGTTCTCCCTATCTCTCCCGTCCTCCAGTGTCGTCAGGTCGATTTCCCTTAACATCTCTTCGTAGGATATACCCCTTAGCTCTGGGACTAGTCTTGTTGCAAACCTTGCACTTTCTCTAGTTTCTTCACGTGCTTAGCTAGGTGCGGGTTCCAAACTGGTGCTGCATACTCAAATATGGGCCTAACGTACACGGTGTACACACACACACACAAGGTGCTGGGTGTATGTGTACTCACCTAATTGTGGTTGCAGGGGTCGAGACTCAGCTCCTGGCCCCGCCTCTTCACTGATCGCTACTGGATCCTCTCTCTCTCTGCTTCCTGAGCTTTGTCATACCTCTTCTTAAAACTATGTATGGTTCCTGCCTCCACTACTTCACTTGCTAGGCTATTCCACTTGCTGACAACTCTAGGACTGAAGAAATACTTCCTAACGTCCCTGTGACTCGTCTGAGTCTTCAGCTTCCAGTTGTGACCCCTTGTCCCTGTGTCCCCTCTCTGGAACATCCTATCTCTGTCCACCTTGTCTATTCCCCGCAGTATCTTGTATGTCGTTATCATGTCTCCCCTGACCCTTCTGTCCTCCAGTGTCGTCAGTCCGATTTCCCTTAACCTTTCCTAGTACGACATTCCCTTGAGCTCTGGGACTAGCCTTGTTGCAAACCTTTGTACTTTCTCTAACTTCTTGACGTGCTTGACCAGGTGTGGGTTCCAGACTGGTGCTGCATACTCCAGTATGGGCCTAACATACACAGTGTACAGTGTCTTGAACGATTCCTTATTAAGGTATCGGAACGCTATTCTCAGGTTTGCCAGGCGCCCGTATGCTGCAGCGGTTATTTGGTTGATGTGTGCCTCCGGTGATGTGCTCGGTGTTATGGTCACCCCAAGGTCTTTCTCCCTGAGTGAGGTCTGTAGTCTTTGTCCACCTAGCCTATACTCTGTCTGCGGTCTTCTTTGCCCCTCCCCAATCTTCATGACTTTGCATTTGGCTGGATTGAATTCGAGAAGCCAGTTGCTGGACCACATGTCCAGCCTGTCCAGGTCTCTTTGCAGTCCTGCCTCATCCTCGTCCGATTTAATTCTTCTCATCAACTTCACGTCATCTGCGAACAGGGACACTTCAGAGTCTATTCCTTCCATCATGTCGTTCACATATATCAAAAATAGCACTGGTCCTAGAACTGACCCCTGTGGGACCCCGCTCGTAACAGGCGCCCACTGTGATACCTCTTCACGTTCTTCACGTACCATGACTCGTTGCTGCCTCCCTGTCAGGTATTCCCTTATCCATTGCAGTGTGTGTGTGTGTGTGTGTGTGTGTGTGTGTGTACTCACCTAATTTTGGTTGCAAGGGTCGAGACTCAGCTTCTGGCCCCGCCTCTTCACTAGTTGCTACTAGGTCCTCTCTCTCTCTCTGGTTCCTGAGCTTTGTCATACCTCGTCTTAAAGCTATGTATGGTTCCTGCCTCCATTACATCACTTGCTAGGCTATTCCACTTCCTGACGACTCTATGACTGAAGAAATACTTCCTAACATCCTTCTGACTCGTCTGAGTCTTCAGCTTCCAATTGTGACCCCTTGTTTGTGTGTCCCCTCTCTGGAACATCCAGTCTCTGTCTGCCTTATCTATTTCACACAGTATTTTGTATGTCATTATCATGTCTTCCCTGACCCTCCTGTCCTCCAATGTCGTCAGTCCAATTTCCCTCAAACTTTCTTCGCAGGACATACCTCTGAGCTCCGGAACTAGCCTTGTTGCAAACCTTTGCACATTCTCTAATTTCTTGACGTGCTTGACCAGGTGTGGGTTCCAAACTGGGGCTGCATACTCCAGTATGGGCCTGATGTACACAGTGTACAGTGAATTGAACAATTCCTTACTAAGATATTGGAACGCTATTCTAAGGTTTGCCAGGCGCCCATATGCTACAGCAGCTATCTGGTTGATGTGTGCATCCATAAACATGCTCAGTGTTATGGTCACCCCAAGATCTTTCACCTTGAGCGAGGTGTACAGTCTTTGGCCGCCTAGTCTATAATCTGTATGCGGTCTTCTTTGCCGTTCTCCGATCTTCATGACTTTGCATTTGGCAGGATTGAATTCAAGAAGCCAGTTGCCTGTCCAGGTCTCTTTGAAGTCCTACCTGATCCTCATGTGATTTGATTCTCCTCATTAACTTCACATCATCTGCGAACAGGGACACCTCTGAGTCTATCCCTTCCATCATGTCATTCACATATACCAAAAATAGCACTGGTCCTAGGACTGACCCCTGTGGGACCCCGCTCGTCACAGGTGTCCACTGTGATACCTCATCCCGTACCATGACTCGTTGTTGCCTCCCTGTCAGGTATTCTCTGATCCATTGCAGTGCCCTTCCTGTTGTACATACCTGATCCTCTAGTATCTGCACTAGTCACTTGTGAGGAACTGTGTCAAAGGCCTTCTTGCAGTCCAAGAAAATGCAATCAACTCACCCCTCTCTCTCGTGTCTTACTTATGTAACTTTGTCATAGAACTCCAGAAGGTTTGCGACACAGGATTTGCCTTCCATGAATCCGTGCTGGTTGTCGTTTATAATCTTGTTCCGTTCCAGGTGCTCCACCACTCTCCTCCTGATAATCTTCTCTTTGACTTTGCATAATATACATGTCAGTGACACTGGTCTGTAATTTAGTGCTTCTTTTCTGTCTCCTTTTTTAGAAATGGTAACTACATTTGCGGTCTTCAATACCTCAGATAGTTGCCCAGTTTCAAGGGATGTGTTGAAGATTGTGGTTAATGGCACGCACAGTATATCTGTTCCCTCCCTGAGGACCCACGGGGAGATGTCCGGTCCCATTGAATTTGAGGTATCAAGGTCGCTTAGCAGCTTCTTTACCTCCTCCTCAGTTGTGTGCATATCGTCCAGCACTTGTTGGTCTATTCCCTGTTGGTGTCTCCCTCTGTCCTGTCATCCCAGAGTCCTTCCTGTCTCCACTGTGAATATTTCCTTAAATCTCATTTTTAGCTCCTCGCATACCTCTTGATCCTTTCTTGTGAGTTCCCCACTTTCTTTCCTCAGCCTGATCACCTGGTCCTTGACTGTAGTCTTTCTCCTAATGTGGCTAAACAGCAGTTTTGCGTTGGTCTTGGCTTTCGATGCTATGGTTTTCCCTTTTGTTTCTGTTGCCATTTGGAACAAACCTTTCCTCTGCCTCTTTGCATTTTGTTGTTACATATTCCATCATTTCATTTACTGTCTTTCCTAGAATTTCTCTATCCCACTGCACCTCCTGCAGGAAGTTCCTCATACCTTTGTAGTCCACCCTTTCAGTGTTTGGCTTTTCCCATTCGACTCCTGTTACCCTCTCCACCTGTAACTCTACTATGTAATCCAAACTCAGGACTACGTGGTCACTAGCTCCGAGGGGCCTCTCATATGTGATATCATCAGTGTATGAGCTACTCAGGGTGAAAACAAGGTCCAATCTTGCTGGTTCATCCTCCCCTCTCTCTCTGGTAGTGTCCCTGATGTGTTGATGCACGAGGTTTTCCAGTACTACGTCCATCATCTAGGGTCTCCATGTTTCGGGGCCCCCATGGGGCTCCAGGTTTTCCCAATCGATCTCCCTGTGGTTGAAATCACCCATAATCAGAGACTTTGCTCTGCACGATTGAGCTCTTCGTGCCACCTCAGCCAGTGTGTTAACCATCGCTCTGTTGTTCTCATCAAATTCCTCTCTTGGCCTTCTGCAGTTCTGTGGTGGGTTATACATCACGGCAATAACTACCTTATGTGTCCCAGATTGAATAGTGCCTGCTATGTAGTCTCTTTCTCCAATCTCGTCCATGCCCTCCATTTCCTCAAAACTCCATCCGATTTTTATGAGCAGTGCAACCCCTCCTCCCCCTCTGCCCATTCTATCTTTCCTCAGGATCTGATAGCCCTGTGGGAAGGCTGCGTTTGTTATTGTCTCAGTGATTTTCGTTTCTGTGACTACTATGATGTCCGGGGACTTCTCGTTGATTCTTTCGTGCCACTCCTCGTGTTTATTTGCTATTCCATCTCCGTTTGTGTACCACGCCTTCAGTTTCTTGTCTATCAAGGTGGACCTGGGAGAATATTAGGGTAGGGGGAGTGGGAGCCCTTGGGGGCTATAGGGGGTCTGTGGTGTGGGTGGGATTTGTGATGCAGGGAGGTGAGGGCAGAGTGCCCGTAGGGAGCTGCTGTAGCAGTGGGGTTTGTTATGTGAGGGGTGGGGGCAGAGGGAACAGTGTGTCGGTCTTCACTGAGATTATTCAGCTGCGTTGGGGATGTCACAGTGTGGGTGGGGTTTGTGGTGGGGAGCCGCCCCTTAAATTAGGGGCGGCTCCGTTTCATTTTTGGTTCCCCCAAGTCATATTAGGTCTCAATTGAACCCAAATTATTATTCTCATGACAATCCAAAAGCTTGCCCCAATATTTTTAATCTCTTATTTGTCTTCAGAATATTATACGCACACTATTCTCTTTTTAGGCGGGATTTCTTCCGCTATCATTGGAGCACTCGGGGGAATAAACCAAACGTCCCTTCGAAAAATCTTAACTTACTCATCTATTAATCATATGTCATGAATACTTTTCGCTATACTTATTAATGAGACCTACTGAATAATTTACTTTTTTATATACACTCTAATTTCGGCCTCAGTAGTCTTTTACTTCGCATCAACCCAAATATACTTTCTTCCCCACTTAATTAACGCTGGTCATGGTTCTCTTCCTAAAATCATCTCAATAATAAACCTTTATTCTCTAGGAGGTCTACCGCCCAAAGGGGGCTGCTGTAGAGGTGGGGGTTGTGGGGTTGGGGGCCGAGGGAACAGTGTGCGGGTTTTGGTTGAGGTTATTTAGTTGCTTTGGGGTTGTTGTGGGTGGAGTCCTTCTGTGGGTGTCTCTGTAGTGTGTATTTGTCCTTTCACCTGAGTCTGGGCTCAGCTCCTCTTCATCGATGCCTCCCATTCCTCCTTTCGTCTTTATACCCGCTCTCTCAGTCTCATCCTTTCCGCCTGTGTTCTCTCGCGATCGAGGTACACTCTAAAGTACTCTGAGTTGTCCCTCAGTCGTGCTTTCTCCTCAGGTCCCTTGTTCGAGCTGATTTTGCCTTGAAGATTACTTTGACAGGCCTTCTCCTTCTGTGCGCAAACCATCCAATTCTCCAAAAATTTGCCACCTGGGTCATGTCTCTAACCTATTGCTTTCAAGATACCTTCGATCGCTTCCTTCTCCCCCTGGTTTCTTTCATCAAAGGTTTCCCCTTGAACTTCTTGGAGCCCGCCGACAAACACTGACCTCTCCCTCTCGTCCCACTGTGTCTCTCTTTGCTGCTCCTGAGGTGTTTTAGCTCCATCCGTCGAAACGTTCCTGCCTTCAACCACTGCCCTTGCTGCAGCCCCCATGCTCAGTGGACTGTCTTCCATGCTCAGCTGTTCCCTGCCACTGTAGTTGACTGTTAGAGTCTCTGCATAAGTCATGTCTCCTGCATGTGTGTGTGTGTGTGTGTACTCACCTAATTGTACTCACCTAATTGTGGTTGCATAGGTCGAAACTCAGTTCCAGGCCCCGCCTCTTCACTGATCGCTACTAGGTCCTCTCTCTGCTTCCAGAGCTTTGTCATACCTCGTCTTAAAGCTATGTATGGTTTCTGCCTCCACTACATCACTTGCTAGGCTATTTCACTTCCTGACAACTCTATGACCAAATAAATACTTCCTAACATCCCTCTGACTTGTCTGACTCTTCAGCTTCCAATTGTGACCCCCCGTTTCTGTGTCCCCTATCTGGAACAACCTGTCCCTGTCTACCTTATCCATTTCACACAGTATTTTGTATGTCGTTATCATGTCTCTTTTGGTACACCAATGTCGTTAGTCCAAGTTCCCTCAACCTTTCTTCGGAGGACATGCCCCTGAGCTCTGGAACTAGCCTTGTTGCAAACCTTTGCACTTTCTCTAATTTTTTGACGTGTTTGACCAGGTGTGGTTTCCAGACTGGTGCTGCATACTCCAGTATGGGCCTGATGTAAACAGTGTACAGTGTCTGGAACGATTCCTTACAAAGGTATCGGAACGCTATTCTCTGGTTTGTCAGGCGCCCAATTGCTGCAGCAGTTATCTGCTTGATGTGTGCCTCCGGAAACATGCTCGGTGTTATGGTGACCCCAAGGTCCTTCTCCTTGAGCAAGGTTTGCAGTCCTTGGCCACCTAGTCTATACTCTGTCCTCGGTCTTCTTTGCCCTTCTCCGATCTTCATTACTTTGCATTTGGCAGGGTAGAATTCAAGAAGCCAGTTGCTGGACCACGTGTCCAGTCTGTCCAGGTCTCTTTGAAGTCCTGCCTGGTCCTCAAATTATTTAATTCTCCTCATTAACTTCACATCATCTGTGAACAGGGACACCTCTGAGTCTATCCCTTCAATCATGTCATTCACATATACTAGAAATAGCACTGGTCCTAGGACCGTCCCCTGTGGGACCCCGCTCGTCACAGGTGTCCACTGTGATACCTCATCCCGTACCATGACTCGCTGTTGCCTCCCTGTTAGATATTCTCTGATCCATTGCAGTGCCCTTCCTGTTATGCACACCTGGTCCTATAGTTTCTGCACTAGTCGCTTGTGAGGAACTGTGCCGAGGGCTTCCTTGCAGTCCAAGAAAATGCAATCAACCCACCCCTCTCTCTCGTGTCGAACTTCTGTAACTTTGTCATAGATGTCCTGGTTTGTGACACAGGATTTGCCTTCCATGAAACCGTGCTGGTTGTTGTTTATAACCTTGTTCCGTTCCAGGTGTTCCACCACTCTCCTCCTGATAATCTTTTTCATGACTTTGCATAATATACACGTCTGTGACACTGGTCTGTAATTTAGTGCCTCTTTTCTGTCTCCTTTTTTAAAAATGGGAACTATATTTGCGGTCTTCAATACCTCAGGTAGTTGCCCAGTTTCAAGGGATGTGTAGAAGATTGTGGTTAATGGCACACACAGTATATCTTCTCCCTCCCTGAGGACCCACGGGAGTTGTTGTCCGGTCCCATTGCCTTTAAAGTATCAAGGTCACTTAGCAGCTTCTTCACCTCCTCCTCAGTTGAGTGCATATCGTCCAGCACTTGTTGGTCGCATACCTCTTGATCGTTTCTTTTGAGTTCCCACCTTTCCTCAGCTTGATTACCTGGTCTTTGTCGTCTTTCTCCTAAAGTTCCTAAACAGCAGTTTTGGTTCAGACTTGACTTTCCATGCTATGTCATTTTCGTGCTGTCACTGGGCCTCCCTCTTCGACTTACCTCCTTGTTTTTCTGGGTCCTTTGCTTTCTATACCTCTTCCGTTCTCTAGTGCACTTAGTTTTTGCCTCCCTGCAACTTCGGGTAAACCAAGGACTAGCTTTGGTCTTCCCATTGTTTCTGTTGCCCTTGGAAACAAGTCTTTCCTCTGCCTCCTTGCATTTTGTTGTTACATATTCCATCATTTCATTTACTGTCTTTCCTACCATTTCTCTGTCCCACTGCACCTCATGCAGGAATTTCTCATACCTGTGTAGTCCACCTGTGTGTGTACTCACCCATTTGTACTCACCTATTTGTGGTTGCAGGGGCCGATTCATAGCTCCTGGCCCTGCCTCTTCACTGATTGCTACTAGGTCCTCTCTCTCCATGCCCCATGAGCTTTATCATACCTTGCCTTAAAACTATGTATGGTTCCCGCCTCCACTACGTCACTTTTTAGGCTGTTCCATGACCTGACTACTATATGACTGAAGAAATACTTCCTAACATCCCTTTGATTCATCTGAGTCTTCAACTTCCAATTGTGCCCTCTTGTGTCTGTGTCCCTTCTCTAGAACATCCCGTCTTTGTCCACCTTGTCTATTCCGTGCAGTATTTTATATGTCGTTATCATGTCTCCCCTGACCCTCCTGTCCTCCAATGTCGTCAGGCCGATTTCCCTCAACCTTTCTTCGTAGGACACTCATCGTAACTATGAGACTAGTCTTGTTGCAAACCCTTGCACTTTCTCTAATTTCTTGATGTGCTTGACTAGGTGTGGATTCCAAACTGGTGCTGCATACTCCAGTATGGGCCTGACGTAAATGGTAAACAGAGTCTTGAACGAATCCTTACTGAGGTATCGGAATGCTATCCATAGGTTTGCCAGGCGCCCGTATGCTGCAGCAGTTACCTGATTGATGTGTGCCTCAGGAGATACGCTCGGTGTTATACTCACCCCCAGATCTTTTTCCTTGAGTGAGGTTTGCAGACTTTGGCCATCTAAACTATATTGTGTCTGCAGTCTTCTTTGCCCTTCCCTAATCTTCATGACTTAGCATTTGGCAGGGTTAAACTCAAGGAGCCAGTTGCTGGACCAGGCTTGTAACCTGTCCAGGTCTCTTTGCAGTCCTGCCTGATCCTCATCCGATTTGATTCTTCTCATTAACTTCACACCATCTGCAAACAGGGACACTTCTGAGTCTATCTCTTCCGTTAAGTAGTTCACATATACCAAGAACAGCACAGGTCCTACGACTGACCCCTGTGGAACCCCGCTTGTCACAGGCGCCCACTCTGACACCTCGTCACGTACCATGGCTCATTGTTGCCTCCCTGACAGGTATTCTCTGATCTATTGCAGTGCCTTTCCTGTTATGTGTGCCTGATCCTCTAGCTTTTGCAGTAACCTCTTGTGAGGAACTGTGTCGAAGGCCTTCATGCAGTCCATCCACCCCTCTCTCTCTTGTCTTACTTCTGTCACCTTGTCATAAAACTCTAGTAGGTTTGTGACACAGGATTTTCCTTCCCTGAAACCGTGCTGGTTGTCAATGATACACTTGTTTCTTTCCAGGTGCTCCACCACTCTCCTCCTGATGATCTTCTCCATGGCCTTGCACACTATACACGTTAGTGATACAGGCCTGTAGTTTAGTGTCTCATGTCTGTCTCCCTTTTTAAAAATTGGGACTACATTTGCCATCTTCCATACCTCGGGGAGTTGCCCAGTTTCAAATGATGTGTTGAAGATCTTTGTTAATGGCACACACAGTATCTCTGCTCCCTCTTTAAGGACCCATGGAGAGATGTTGTCTGGTCCCACCGAATTTGAGGTGTCAAGTTTGCATAGCAGCTTCTTCACCTCCTCCTTGGTTATATGTACCTCATCCAGCACTTGCTGGTGTACCCCCCTGTTCTGATTTCCTGGAGTCCTACTGGTTTCCACTGTAAATACTTCTTTAAATCTCGTGTTGAGCTCCTGACATACCTCTCGGTCGTTTCTTGTGAACTCCCCATCACCCTTCCTCAATCTGATTACCTGGTCCTTGACTGTTGTTTTCCTCCTGATGTGGCTGTACAACAGCATCAGGTCAGACTTGACTTTCGATGCTATGTCATTTCCATATTGTCGCTGAGCCTCCCTTCTTATCTGTGCACATTCGTTTCTGGCTCTTCGGCTACTCTCTTTATTTTCCTGAGTTCTCTGTCTTCTGTACCTTTTCCATTCTCTAGTACACCTAGTTTTTGCCTCCCTATACCTTTGGGTGAACCAAGGACTCTGTTCTTCCCTTTATTTCTGTTTTCCTTGGGAACAAACCTCTCCTCTGCCTCCTTGCATTTTGTTGCCACATAGTCCATCATTTCTTGTACTGGTTTTCCTGTCAGTTCCCTCTCCCACTGAATGTCTTGCAGGAAGTTCCTCATGCCTGAGTAGTTCCCCCTTTTGTAGTTTGGTTTTTCCCAACCTATTCCTGCTATTCTCTCCACTTGGAGCTCAACTATGTAGTCGAAGCACAGAACCACATGATCACTAGCTTCAAGGGGCCTTTCATACATGATATGCTCGTTGTCCGAACTACTCAAGGTGATTACAAGGTCCAGTCTTGCTGGTTCATCCTCTCCTCTCTCTCTGGTAGTGTCTCTAACATGTTGATGCATGAGGTTTTCCAGTACCACATCCATCATCTTGGCTCTCCATGTTTTGGGACACCCATGGGGCTCCTTGTGATTGAAATCACCCATAACTAGTAACTTTGCTCCCCCCATGTGTGCTCTCCTGGCCACCTCGGTTAGTGTGTCGACTATTGCTCTGTTGCTCTCATCGTATTCTTCTCTTGGACTTCCGCAGTTCTGTGGTGGGTTGTACATTACTGCAATTATCACCTTATGTCCCTCAGACTGGATTGTTCCTACTAAGTAGTCCCTTTCGTCCGTGCCATCCATTCCTTTCATTTTCTCAAAATCCCACTGGTTTTTAATGAGCAGTGCAATTCCTCCTACCCGTCTCCTCCCTCTGTCTTTCCTGAGGATTTGATATCCGGATGGAAAGATTGAATCTGTTATTATTCTGGTAAGTTTTGTTTCTGTGAGTGCTATTATGCCTGGGGATGTCTCCTTGATTCTTTCATGCCACTCCTCATACTTATTTGTTATTCCATCTGCATTTGTATACCACACCTTCAACTTCTTTTCTAAGACTGTGGTCTCGGAGGTGTATTTGGGTTGGGGAAGTGGGAGACCTTATAAGGAACTATGGGTGGTTGCTGTGGAGGTGGAGTTTGTAATGCAGTGGGTGGGGGCATTGGATGTGGCATGGGTGTTTTGGTTTAGAGTGTTTGGTTGCACTGGGGTTGACCTGGTTGGGGGGCTTCTATAGGAAGTTGTGAGGGAGGCTGTATTTGATCTTCCTGGGTCTGGGATCTCATGTCTGTCTTCTCCATCCCCTCTCTTTCCTCCTTTCGCCTTTGTACCATCTTTCTCAGTTTCTGCCTTTCTTCTTGTGTTCTGTCGCAGTCGAGATACACCTTCCTTTATGCCGGCATGTCCCTTAATCGTGCTTTCTCCTGCAGGATCCTGTTCCAAGTCGATTCTGCCTTAAAGGTCACTTTCACTGGCCGGGTTCTTTTTTTTTTTTGTGTGTGTGTGTGTGTGTGCGTGTGTGTGTGTGTGTGTGTGTGTGTGTGTGTGTGTGTGTGCTCACATAACTGAGGCTGTAGGGGTCGAATCATAGCTCCTGGCCCCACTTTTTCACTGGTCATTACTAAATGCCTCTCTCTCTCTCTCTCTCTCTCTCTCTCTCTCTCTCTCTCTCTCTCTCTCTCTCTCTCTCTCTCTCTCTCTCTCTCTCTCTCTCTCTTCTCTCTCTCTCTCTCTCTCTCTCTCTCTCTCTCTCTTCTCTCTCTCTCCCTCTCTCTCTCTCTCTCTCTCTCTCTCTCTCTTTCTCTCTCTCTCTCTCTCTCTCTCTCTCTCTCTCTCTCTCTCTCTCTCTCTCTCTCTTTTCTCTCTCTCTTTTCTCTCTCCATCTGTCTCTCTCTCTCCCTCTCTCTTTTTCTCTTTTTTTTTTTTTACACAGGGTTTGACAAAGTTAGGGATCCAATGTACATAACAGTAAGGCCGTGTTGAAGGCTCTGGTGAAATGACAGATCTAACCAGGATTGGTCCAGGCGAGAGATGATACGCCTTGCTAAGTTCTCTACTCTGTCAAGCAGTCGCAGATGGAAAGGGGGGAAGGTGAACCAAGAAAGTGTAGCATAGTCAAGGTGTGAGCGTACTTGTGCCTCGTACAAAATCTTGCAACCCCTGCTGTCAAGCAGATGCGAGATATATCGAAGTGTTGTAAGCTTCCTGGCTGCCTTGTTTGCAAGATTTACAACGTGGTTTTTCATGGTCAGTTTGGAGTCATATTTCACCCCAAGGATATCAACTTCCTCCCCAGGTGCCAACAATCTTCCTTACTACTGCACCGGCATTACCATCATGGTGCCTAGAGATCATCATCGTTTGTGTTTTCTCAGGTGCAAATGTTACTTGCCATCTATTTCACCAAGGTGACATAGCTCTGAGTTGGCGATTGATGTAGCTTAGAGCAGCTGGCATTTCTTCTCTTGGATAAGTGAATGTCAGCGTACAGTTGTGTGCGTATGCATGGGATTCAGGGATGTGATGAAGAAGGTCATTGAAGTTGACATTCCATGACAATGGTCCCAGAACGCTTCCTTTTGGAACACTTGCCCCAATAGGATGTCTTGCTGATTCTGTTCCATTGAGAACTACCCTTAGAGATCTACCATGAAGGTAATCACTGAGGAGACATACCGTAGAGCCTGCAATTCCCAGAGCTTGCAGTTTTGCTAAGAGGCCCTGGTGCCACACCCGGTCGAAACTACCAGCAATGTCCAGTGCTACCACACAGCTGACTTTAGATTCATCCAGTGACTGGTGCCACTTTGTAGAGAGGTTTAGCAACAGATCAGCAGCAGAGTAACCTTTCCAGAAGCCATATTGACGGTCACAAAGTAGTGAGTGGTAGTCAAAAAACTCCATCATTTGTCGTGAGATAATTGTCTCAAGGAGCTTGCCAGTGATTGACTGGAATGACACTGGCCTGTAGTTGCCGATTTCTGCTCTGCTCTTCTTTTTGTGAACAGGGACTACATTTGCCTCTTTCCACAGAGAAGCCCATTTACACTGTACTAGGCAGCTCTGAGAGATGCGAGTTAGAAGTGCTGCTAGCTGGTCTGCACATCTTCCCAGCAATCTTTGGCTCAACTTGCCTGGGCCCACAGCCTTTTCTTGGTAAAGTGATTTAAGAAGGAAGTGCACCTCTTCCTGCCTTATTGTCACCACTGACAGTTTTGACACAGTTCTTGCAGTTAGCCAAGGAGGGTTCCCTTGCTGGATCAGGAACTTGCATTTTGGTAGCAAAGTGTTCGGCAAAGAGGTCCGCTTTCTCTTTTCTCCTCAGGTTAAGGATTCCTAACTTTATTGACAAGCCTAGAGCTGTTACCTACATCAGCTCATATGAAAGCATTTTTATTGTTATGAAACATACAAGTAGGGAGCAGGATGAAGTTGGAGCCATCTTTGGGCCAGCATTTTCATCTGATCAACTGACGTTATATCGTTGACATCTTAATGCTGTACGAATGTGTTCCATACTCGAGTCATCCTGGGAATATATGATCTTAGATGAAGTGATGTTCTGGAGAAGGGTACAGACAGAGTGAAGTTGCTGCTTTCTGCCCGTCTTGTGGCATAGAAGCTTGCTCCACGCTGTCCTCTCTCTCTCTCTTTCTCTCTCTCTCTCTCTCTCTCTCTCTCTCTCTCTCTCTCTCTCTCTCTCTCTCTCTCTCTCTCTCTCCTCCATGAGTTTTACCTTGTTAAAGCTATGTATAGATCCTTCCTCCACTAAATCACTCTCCAGACTGTTCCACTTCCAGACAACTCTATGACTGAAGAAATACTTAATTTCTTGACGTGATTGACCAGGTGTGGGCTCCAAACTAGTGCTGAAAACTCCAATATGGGCCCGACATAAACAGAGTACACAGCCTTGAACTATTACTTACTGAGGTATCGAAATGCTATTCATAGGTTTGCCAGGCTGCCCATGTACTGCAGCAGTTATTTGTTTGATGTGCACTGCAGGAGATGTGCTCGGTATTATACTCACCCCAAGGTCCTTTTCCTTGGTTTAAGAACATAAGAACATAAGAACGGTGACCAGAACTGAGCAGCATAGTCTAAATGAGGCCTAACCAAGGATATATAGAGCTGAAGAACAACCTGAGGACTTCTATTATTTATACTTCTAGATATGAAGTCAAGAATTCTGTTAGCTTTATAGCGAACACTAATGCACTATTGTCTTGGTTTTAGGTTACTGCTAACCAGAACTCCTAAATCCTTTTCGCAATCAGTAGTATTAAGATCTACATTATTTAGTTTATATGTGGCATGGTTATTTAACTGTCCAACATTTAGAACTTTGCATTTGTCAATATTAAACTGCATCTGCCACTTCTCCGACCATTGCGTCAGTCTATTAAAATCATCCTGGAGTGCTCTAATGTCCTCATTAGAATGAATTGGACGGCCTATTTTGGTGTCATCAGCAAATTTGCTTATGTCGCTATTTATTCCCTCATCTATGTCGTTTATGTAAATTGTTAACAACAACGGGCCCAACACTGACCCCTGTGGAACACCGCTTGTGACGTGCCACCATTCTGATTTCTCTCCATTTATCCAAACTCTCTGCTGTCTATTTGTCAGCCATGCCTCTACCCAGGAAAAAATTTCTCCTCCTATTCCTCCTATCCTCCTAATCTATACTCTGTCTCCGGTGTTTTTTGCCTTTCTTCAATTTTCATGACTTTGCACATGGTGGGGTTAAACTGCAGGAACCAGTTGTTGGACCAGGCTTGCAACCTGTCCAGATTCCTTAAATGTTTTACCTGATCCACATCCATTTGAATTCTATTCTTTATCTTCATATTGTCTGCAAACAGGGATACTTCTGAGTCCATCCCTTCAGTCATGTCATTCACATACACCAGAAACAGCACCGGTTCTGGGAATGACCCCTGTAGAACCCTACTTGTTACAGTCATCCACTCTGACACCTCGTCAGGTACAACGACTTGTGGTTGCTTCCTGTCCGGTATTCTCTGATTCACTGCAGTGCCTTCCCTGTCCTACCTCCCTGATCCTCTAGTTTTTGCACTAATCTTTTGTATGCAACTGTGTCGAAAGCCTTCTTACAGATCAAGAAAATTCTATGTACTCACTCCCTCTCTCTTGTCTTACGTCCGTCGCCTTGTAAAAAAACTTCAGTAGGTTTGTGACACAGGATTTTCTTTCACTGAAAACGTGCTGGTTGTCGTGTATAAGCTCATTACTTTCCGTGTGCCCCATCACTCTTCTGAAAATCTTCTCTATGACTTTGCAACCTATACATGTCAATGACACTGGTCTGTAGTTTAATGCTGTGTGCTGTCTTCCACACCTCAGGTAGTCGCCTTGTTTCGATAGATGTTTTGAACATCGTTTTTAGTGGCACAAAAGTACCTCTGCTCCCACTCTGAGGATCCACCGCCTTTGAGGTATCTAGCTCACTTAGCAGCCTCTTCAACTCCTCCTTGATTGTGTGTACCACACCATTCTGGCTTTCTGGAGTCTTATCTGTCTCCACTGAAAATACTTCCTTAAATCTCATGTTGAGCTTTTCACATACTTCTCGGTCGTTTCTTGTGATCTACTTTCCTTCCTTCCTCAGCTTGATTACCTGGTCCTTGTCTGTTGTTTTCCTCCTGATGTGGCTGTACAACAGCTTCGGGTCAGATTTGGCTTTCGATGCTTTGTCATTTTTGTATTGACGTTGGGCCTCACTTCTTATCTGTGCATATTCGTTTCTAGGTCCTTTGTCATATATACTTTTTCCATTCTCTAGCGCACTTAGTTTTGGCCTCTCTACACTTTTGGGTGAACCAAGGGCTAGTTCTGGACTTTCTTTCACCTTTGGGTACGAATCGCTCCTCTGTCTTCTTGCATTTTGCTGTCATATTCCATCATTTCTTTTACTGAATTTCATACTTGTTCTCTTTCCCACTGAACCTCATGCAGAAAATTCCTAATGCCTGTGTAGTCATTTCTTTTGTACTTTGGCTTCTCACGTCCTACTCTCATGCTTTCTTCTCCGTTTGTAAATTTATTCATCTAAAGCTCAAAACCACGTGATCACTAGCTCCGAGGGGCCTTTCATATGTGATGTCCTCAATGTGTGAACTACTCAAGGTGAATATGAGGTCAAGTATTGCTGGAACATCGTCTCCTCTCTCTCTAGTAGTATCTCTAACATGTTTATACATGATGTTTTCCAGTACCATCTTCATCATCTTACCTTTCCACGTTTCTGTTCCCTCATGTGGCTTCATGTTTTCCCAGTTAGTTTCCTTGTGATTGAAATCACCCACAACTAGTAACTTTTCCTTTACCACGTGGGATCTTCTGGCCATATCAGCTAGTATATCAACCATTGCTCTTCATATTCTTGTCTTGGCCTCCTGCTATTCTGGGGTGGATTATACGTTCCTGCAATCTCCACTTTGGGTTCCCCAGTCTGAAGTATTCCTATGTAGTCCATTGCTTCCCCTCTGTCCCCTCTTTCCAACTCCTCAAAACTTTACTAGTTTTCAATGAGCATTGCAACTCCTCCACCCCTTCTAATCTCTATCTTTCTTCAGTTCGATATTATTATTATTATTATTATTATTATTATAATCAAAAAGAAACACTAATCCACAAGGGCTATACAGCGCTGCAGGGTAGGGAAGGAAGCGAGGGTATTGGGAGGCAGAAGGGGGAAGGGATGATCAGTTGGTTACAGAAAACAGCGGGGCAGGGGATAGTGCGGGGGTAGAGGGTAGCAAGAGATTGAGGTAGAAAGGGCTGAAGGTATCATCAGAGTTTGTGAAGTAAGTCAGTTGTTGTCAAAAAGTCAATGAGAGAGTCAGGATGAAAGGTGGGTCCATCAGCGAGAAGGGAAGGTAAAGAGAGAGCAGCGGAGCGAAGACGATGACGGAGGTAAATTCTGCGTGCTCGTTGATAAAGTGGGCAGTCTAACAGAATATGGCTGACTGATAATGGAACCTGACAATTCTCACAGAGAGGAGCAGGGCGCCTCTCCATGAGATATCCATGAGTAAGACGAGTATGGCCAATGCGAAGACGGGAGAGAGTAGTCTCCCAACCTCGACACTAGTGACAAGAAGACGGCCAGTAACCTATACTCGGTTTAATAGATTGAAGTTTGTTTCCAAGCAGAGTGGACCAACGTTGTTGCCAACGGGTGTGAAGGTGGGTAGCTATTGCAGCATAATAGTCCATAAATGGGATACCTCTATATGAAATTGGTAGGTCATGTACTGCTGACCGCACAGCAGTGTCTACCTGTTCATTGCCCTGTACGTCAACATGACCAGGGGCCCAACAAAAAACAATATATTTATGCTTGGTAAAGATGCAGCGTAGCCGAAGTTGGATACAGAGGACTAAGGGGTGAGGTGTATCAAATTTCTGTATAGCCTGCAAAGCACTAAGGGAGTCTGAGACAACCACAAATGATGACACTGGCATAGATGCAATACGGATAAGTGTTGCAAGAATGGCATACACAGTACAAATACTAGCCGAAGATAGTAAATGCCCTCGTACGACGCTGTCCGGAAACACTGCTGTGGATCCTATGCCGTCAGAAGACTTAGAGCCATCTGTGTACACTGCAATGGCATGAGAATGAGAGTGGAAGTGGTCAAGAAAAAGAGAGCGGGAAGCGATCATAGACAGTTGGGCTTTCGAGAAAGGGAGAGAGAAAGAACAGACTCGAACAGCTGGAACTTCCCAGGGGGGTTGGGAAAAGTGAGATGCTACATGAACATAGAAAGGTGGTAATTGAAGAGAAGACAAGATCGAATGTAGGCGAAGAGAGAAGGGACGGAGTAAACAGGGGCGGCGAACAAATAAAGAATGTCTTCTAATATCAGTGACCATTCTATAAATGGAAGGATTATGGAGATCATGAGAACGTACGTAGAAGCGAAGGCAATGGGCATCACTGCGATCGGATAAGAATGGAACGTTCGCTTCTGCATAGAGGATCTCAACAGGGGAAGAGCGAAAAGCACCAATGCCCGGTGGCCTGGTGGCTAAAGCTCCCGCTTCACACACGGAGGGCCCGGGTTCGATTCCCGGCGGGTGGAAACATTTCGACACGTTTCCTTACACCTGTTGTCCTGTTCACCTAGCAGCAAATAGGTACCTGGGTGTTAGTCGACTGGTGTGGGTCGCATCCTGGGGGACAAGATTAAGGACCCCAATGGAAATAAGTTAGACAGTCCTCGATGACGCACTGACTTTCTTGGGTTATCCTGGGTGGCTAACCCTCCGGGGTTAAAAATCCGAACGAAATCTTATCTCTCTCTCTCTCTTATAATCCTTGGTGATGAATGGGGTTAAGGCTAGAGAGAGTAGCAGGAGAGGCCGCTGAATAGATTTGGTCACCATAAACAAGTTTCGATAAAATGAGGGTGGAATGTAGGCGAAGGAAAGTTCGACGATCAGCTCCCCATGTAAGATGAGCAAGGGTTTTAAGAAGGTTCAGCCGGCTGTGACAAGTTGCTTTCAGAGAGGTAATGTGAGGTTTCCAGGATAACCTACGGTCAAAGAGGAGGCCCAGAAACCTGATTGTATCACGTTCAGGGATACGGAAGCCATAGAGGTACAAAGGATGATGAGAGATGACAGAGTGTCTAGTGGGTCTAGTGAAAGTAATTTGGTGAGTTTTGGTAATGGAAAATTTAAACTCATGTGTGGTGGCCCAATTGGAAACACGGTCGACCGCATGCTGGAGAGAAACTGTAATGAGGTGACAGTCAGCGCCTGCACAGGCAATAGCGAAGTCATCAACATAGAGTGATGACCAAATATTTGATGGAAGACTAGAGGCCAAATCATTTATAACAAGGAGAAAAAGTGTTGTGCTCAGAACACATCCCTGGGGGACACCTTCAGCTTGGATAAAGTCCGGGGAGAGCACATTATTAACCCTAACACGGAAATGACTGCCAGTTAAAAAGTTCTTAATGAAGGATGGTAGATTGCCTCGGAGGCCTAAGGAGTGGGCTTGGGCCAAAATATTATACCTCCAAGTTGTGTCATATGCCTTGTCAAGGTCAAAAAATATGGCAATAAGTGAGTGGTTATTTGCAAAGGCATTACGAACATATGTATCCAAGCATAGTAAGGGGTCTGTGGTAGAACGTCCCTTACGAAAGCCATATTGACGAGTGGAGAGACTCTTGTGTGTCTCTAAATACCACACTAAACGTCTATTTACCAGGCGTTCCATCACTTTGCAAACTGCACTAGTAAGAGCAATGGGACGATAGTGGGAGGCTTCATGTCCCGTAGTACCCGGTTTGCGGAAAGGGAGAACAATGGCAGATTTACACGGCTGTCGAAGAACTCCTTGTGACCAAATAAGATTGAAAAGGCATAATAGGACTGCAAGGGCTGACTGGTGTAAATGTTGTAGCATACGAATATGAATGTCGTCGGGCCCAGCTGCCGATGATCGGCAAGCTGAGAGTGTTGCCTCCAATTCTTGAAGTGTAAAAGGCACATTATACTGTTCTTCTCTGAGAGAAGAAAAGTCCAAGGGTGCTAACTCTCTGGCAGACTTTGAGGAAAGAAACGAGGGGCATAGCTGGAGCCCCTGAGAAATACGGACCAGATGATTGCCAATTTCATTGGCAACATCTAGTGGGTTTGCTATATCAACACCGGCAACCCGCAGAACAGGAGCCGGGTCAGGAGAATATTTACCACTCAGTTTTCGTACTTTCTTCCAGACTGCACTCATAGAGGAAGCAGAGGTGATGGTGGAGACATAATCTTGACAGAAAGTGCATTTAGCATCACGGATGACACGGCGAGCGATCGCACACTTCTGCTTAAAATCAAGAAGTCTCTCCATGGTTCTATTGTACCAGTACCTGCCTCACGCAGCGCGTTTCACGCAGCACGAGCACAAGCAGGAGACCACCAAGGCATGCATTTCTGAGAATGTCTGCCTGAAGTTTGGGGTATAGAATGAGAAGCTGTGGTTAAATCGGAGGACGAGAAGAGGTGTAAAACCTCATCAATGGAGGACGAAGAAGGAACCTCACTAAAAACAGTTAGTTGTGAGTTAAGGTTCCAATTTGCCTGATCAAATTGCCAGCGTGGGATACGAAGAGGTGGTGAATATGAAGGGGAAGTAAGAATGATTGGGAAATAATCACTGTCATGTAAATCCGGGAGAACAGACCATTTGAAGTCTAATGCGGCAGAGGAAGAGCAGACTGAGAGATCGATGCAAGAGAGAGTGTGAGTCCGAGGATCAAAATTGGTGTGAGTAGCTGCATTTAAAACATGGAGGGGATGGGTGGCAAGAAAAGCCTGTAACTGAATGCCACGGGAATCACAGTGAGACCCCCCAGAGGAAATGATGGGCATTAAAATCGCCAAGTAACAGAATCGGTGGCGGCAATGACGAAACAAGAAAGGCAATATCCGGTATAGATAATGCCCCAGAAGGAGAGAGATATAAAGAACAGAGTGTATACTAATTATGCAAGTGGATATGGGCTGCTGTGTAATGCAGCGAAGTATGAACAAATAGCTGATGGTACGGAATATCAGTGCGTAGAAGAAGGGCACTTTCATTAAAGGTCCCATCAGGAAAAGCATCTGAAGAATACAATAAATTATAGCCTGAGATGGGATAGATAACACCAGAGTGTAATTTTGGTTCCTGTAAGCAAACACCAACAGGGGAAAACTGGGAGAGCAACATCTGAAGCTCACCCTGATTACCCGAGGCTGCATGTATTCCACTGTAAATAGGCCATGATTGGCAACGATAAAGATACCTGAAATCCGCAGGTAAGGGTTCCTACGGACTAGAGTGGTTAGAAAAGTCCACATGCGGTGGCAGCGGAAAACGTTCAAGCAGCGAAGGAACGGTGCACTGTGAAGAAAGGAGTTGCACAGATGGAGGAGAGGAGAGAGAAGGAAGAGAGGGTGGATCAGTGTCCATTGATGGTTTGGTCTCTGCAATATATTCAGAGATTGCTTCAAGTGTTTTGGAATTCAGAGACGTCATATGGGAGACAATACTGGAGATGGTAGGGGGAGGATGAGTAAAGATTGGAACTGTAATGGACTGTACCAAGGTAGGGGGGGCGAAAGGGTGGAGGGAACTGGAGAAGAAGCGTGGAAGGGGACTGAAGAGGTAGAAACCTGGGAGGTGGCAGAAGAGAAAGAAACTTGGGAGGGAACAGGGGAGGAAGGAACAGTACGAGGAGGAGGGTGAACCTCTACACTTGTAACAGAGCCAGTGAGAGGAGATGAACCAGGTACAGAGACAGGGAAGGTAAAATGAGGAGGTGGAAGAAGGGAAGGCGGGGTTTAAGGACCTTTTTTGACTTCTGAGAAGTAGAGGGACAATTGGGAGGAGGTGTCGTACGGGATCTCGTCGATACCGAGGCTTGTGAGGGAGAACACGAAGAAGCAAGAACAGACTGAGGCGTTGAAGTAGGGACGTCTGAGCCCAGGACAGCAAAAGAATTAGATACAGGAGTGACTATGGGAGAGGTAATCACAGAGGAGGCTGCAGAAGATGGGACCCCAGAAGTGGGGGGACGTTTTGAAACATGGGAATAAGAAACACGAGGTAGTCTCCCTTGGAGGCAGAGATGAGAAACTGCCATGGCATAAGGGAGACCTTCTGCCTCTTTGAGGTAACGGATTTCCCGCTCATTTAAGTAGACTTGGTAATGGCGAGAGTACAAAGGGTGAGCCTCATGACAATTAAGGCAAGAGGGAGGTCGATTGCTAGATGTATTAGAATGGTCTTCGGCACCACAGACTGGGCATTCGGCTATAGATCTGCAATATTTCGCTGGATGGCCAAATCGCCAGCAATTTCTACACTGTTGCGGTGTAGGGATCACCTTTCGAACTTGTAACCGATTTCCTGCTACATAAACTGAGGATGGGAGTTCACGGCTGTCAAAAGTTAAATGAGCCACATTGCTAGGGTATTGTCTCTGCCCACGGCAGGAAGAACATAAGTGTCTACCTTCAGGATTGGGAAATCTTGGAGTTCCAGCTGTTCAAGAATGTCATTGCCACATGTCTGGAAATTTTGTAAAACTATGGTATGGGGCAGAATGACGGTACCACTACAAGAATTGAGGGAATGATGTTTTTCAATAGTGACAGGAACAGTATCTATATGGGAAAGAAGAAAAAGATCATGAGCTAGGGTAGCATTCTGTACAGTGATGATGCACGTACCACTCTTAAGAGCATGAAAAGAAATATCTTTACCTACATGGTGTAGGAGTGCCTTGCCAATACTATGGTCAGAAAGATAGGCAATAGAGGAAGACGGACGGTTGTGCATTCTGAAACTGAGCGTGGAAAGGGAGTGCAGGACGTGTCGATCTTTTCTGAGAAGAACGACAAGGTGGAGAAGTATCATCAGCAGGTAATTGTCGTTGGCGTTTAGGCGTGGGACCAGAGTTGGTCCGACATGGAACGGACCGGTGATTCGAAAATTGCCACACCGTAGAGGGAGAGGTCAGAACCATAGTCAAAGGAGAGCAGAGGTCAGATAAATCGAAGGAGTCAGTCGAGACCTCAGTACCTGAAGTGGGTGAGGAAACAGCACCGGCAAGAGGTACAGAGGCATTAGGAGTGTCCGAAGAGTGTTTCAAAGATGAGGCGGGGTCAGAACGGGGTGCAGTATCAAGAAGGGGCCCGATGGTAGCAGGTTCATGGACTAGGGCTTCCATGGTTAGGTTACTTCTTTCTTTTTGTTTTTAAGAAAAAAAGAAAGAAAAGAAAAGAAAAAGAAAAAAATGAATAAAAAAAGGGGGGACCGGGGAGTGATAGTTCCTAGGAGGAACGAAAGGGCCAGAAATCTCCCTCCATGCCCAAGAAGACCTCAGCACTGCAAGTAGCACAGATGCAGCATGGAACCCGTGCCATACCCTACCCATCATGCCAGTAAACCAGCAATCTGGGATAGCAACCTCACATCTGCCGAGCTACCTCGGTGGACAAAAGAGAAGGCGGCTGGATATCCGCCACAAAGCATACCTCCTTCGGTCACCACCCCCAGAATCTGAAAGGTGGCTTCCAGAGATACACCCGTCGCCCGAAAGACACCCAAAGCCACCCTCCGGGATACCAGAGAGGGATCGGGACATCCCCAGGCAATCCAGATTCCACGTCAAACTACGCCACCATAAAGAACCTCAACAGAATGGGATGGACCCCGGTACCCTTTCCCCTACCTAGGAACTAGCTTGCCTGAGGGAAAAAATCCCAAAGGCCAAAAAGGAAGGGCAAAAGGGAGGGGTGGGGGGGAGTAGGAGGAAAGGAAAAAAGGGGAGGATGGGACCGACAGGTCTAATTCCTCAGACCAAGAGCCTCTTCACCACGCCAGTGACCCCCCTTTGAAGAGGTTCAGTTTGATAGATGGCGTCTGCTATTATTCCTGTTAACTTGATTTCCGTGAGTGCTGTGATGTCTGGTATGCCTTTATGATTCTTTCATGCTGCTCTTAGCACTGATTCATTATTAAATCTTTTCTAATACTTTATTGTGAGGGGTTTTTGGGAGCTGGGGGAGTGGGAGACCTGGCAGGGTGCTATGGGAATTTACTGTGTAGGGTGGGGTGGGGTATATTAGTGTGGAGTGTGGTTTGTTTTGGGATAATATGTGGTTGTTGGGCTCTGTGAGTTGTTGTGCTTGCTGCTTCTGCTGAATCTGGTTGTCCCTCCAGATTCTATCCTTGTTTCTCTTTTTTGCCCCTTTCGCCTTTGTATCCTCTCAGTTTCTGTTGTTCTGTTCTCTTTCTGTTGTGGTCTAGGTGCACCCTCTGGGATTTTACCGTTTCCTTTAGCCGTGGTTTCTGCTGCTGGATCCGATTCCCCACGTTTCTGTCTTGGAAGTCATTTTGACTGGCCTATTTCTTTCCCTCGAGTATCCCCCTATTCTCAGATAAATTTATCAGCTCAGTCATGTTCTCCTCTCCTGTTTGTTTGATATTTTCAATTACTTTTTTTCTCACCTGGTCGTCTTTCTATGATCTACCTTCGATCTTCTAAAGCCCATGAATAAAAACTGACCTCTGTGTGTGTGTGTATGAATGCATGTACATATGTAGGTATGTATGTATTTATATATATGACAAAATTCAGTGATTAATATTTACCTTGGCATTTACCCACGGTGCACATATACCCGTAATGAAGGTGCCGCACAGAGGCCCAGCAATGGCCGAAAAAATAATGTTAGAAACGTGGAAGAGGTTCCCCAGTTTTTCCACTATTAAGCCCATGGATATTGCTCCCAGTCCGGCTCCTGCAGCTAAAATTAAGAAAGGACAAAAGTTAGTGTTTGTATTCTTTGATATTATAAGTAAAGAAAATATAAGATATTCATAATTGGTATTGAAAAGTATTCTGGGATTTGTATTCACGAGTATTCTGAGTATTCTCGGATTTGTATTCATGAGTATTTTGTGACTGGCAGCAAAGTGGAATACAGCCATCTTTTTCACTTGGGAACAAAGTGGAATGCGGCCATCTTGTACACTTAGAAACTATGCCACTGAACTGTAATGTTCTCAGTTATTCTTCGATGAGCCCCTGATGGATATGGTCAGGGAAAGTAACATACTTAAAGTACACCATGGCAAACACGTATGTTTCAACAAAATCAGTACTACACCAGTGGAAGGAGAATTTTGGCAGAGATGTATCTTTCTTACCACAATAATACGTATGCCACATGTGAATAAGCACAATGTTAAGTCATACTGGTAGACAGGTCACCTAATTTCAACCTCAGCTTTCAGTGATATGCCAGTGAACTGAGTTCTGCTACTATTAAGTATGCTATACGTCTCGGACATAAGACCTGACAAAAACAATAGGTTATACAAAATTAGGAATGTGTTTATGTACTGAAACAAATGCTCAGTATGAATTTTTGTCCCTTGATGAAGCTTGTTATTGACTGAGTCTGATTCTCTTCAAGAAGTATATACCAAGCAAGAGGAAACGCTGTGCTTTGTGACTGACAGTGGTCTGGTATTTAGACATAATTGTGTACACTGGAAGTAATACACAAATAACCCTCATATAGAAGAGAGGAGCTTACGACAACGTTTCGGTCCGACTTGGACCATTTACAAAGTCACACTAACGAGAAGTGGAGCAGGATGGGTATATATAGGCAGGAAGAGGTAGTGGTAGAAGTGGGGAATACTACCTTTCCTCTTTCCCTTTTTCTCCTCTGGGTTGTCTTTCTTCTGTCTCGTGTTTCTGTTCCTTCATTTTTTATTTCATCACTTCCCCTTACCCCCACCTCTGTGCACTTGATCTCCCTCTGTGGGCACCTAGCTCCCTTGCAGTGCTTCCCTTTCTTTGCATTTGACTGGTTCCTCCTTTATTCCCCACTACTACCACTACCTCTTCCTGCCTATATATACCCGTCCTGCTCCACTTCTCGTTAATGTGACTTTGTAAATGGTCCAAGTCGGACCGAAACGTCGTCGTAAGCTCCTTTCTTCTATGTGCGGGTTATTTGTGTATCGTTCCAGTCATGGTATTGTGCCTTTTTTTGTTATTTACTGGAAGTAATACATTAAACGATAACAGAAATTTATTGGGTATCTCGGGTGATATGGTTAGAACAGTGATGTTTCAAATCTTGGTAAAGGGCATTCATTATATACTTACAACTGGTACACTAGCCCCTTACTCAGTGATCTCTTGTTAGTGAACTTGACAGACGTGTGCGGTATAGTACGGGCATATCGTAAATATATGAGCAAGTTCGACGCAGGTACTCGGAGAGGCGAGGTACAGGCGTTTGCTGCCGCTGACAACATGGCATTTGAGTGGCATTACAAACCGAGATGTCACGTTGTTGACATTTCACCGAAACTAAAGGACAGTCAGTGGCATTATAAAAACCTGAGGCTGTAATGGCCTACATTCACCCTCAATATGCGTTTAGTGAACAAATGTGACATGCAGATTGGGTTAGCCGAGTGTTTTTAGGAGCTATAAGTGGTACATAAAACTTATCTTGTGGACATTTCCATGATCATTGTTTATAATATTTATAAGATGAGAACTTTTAAAACGATGTTATGAATATTGTTTGTCATCAGATATAATATTCAGGGACCACGTCAGAAAACCTACTATACAAACCCGTCTAATAACTGATCACCAAATACACTCGTTTGAGGCCAGATCATCACTACCTAATACAACTTTCTCCTATGTGAAGGTTTTTACTCAGCCATGTAAGATCTTAAGTAAATATTACCAAGGCTGGCTCCTCCTTAGGAAAATTAATGAATAGAAAAAAATTAATATACAAATAACACTTTATTGTAAGAATTTAAAATATAAAACAAGTAAACATTTACTTTAGCTTATTTGAATGAAAATGAAACATGAAATGTAAAAATAATTGAATTCAGCATTAATTTGTACAGATGTAATTGAATAAAAATGATGTCGATGTTGTTGACAGTGAAATGTAGAAATTGTAGCCGTTGTTGATGAAAGGGGGGGCGGGGTCACAGCTGGTAAGCGACAACCCAACGACTATTCGGTCACAATGTGTCTAGCCTTGAATGATCCGTCTAGATGATAGGAACGCAGGTCTTTCACCACTGCAGAGATGAAGGGTAGTTGCCTGGGGCTAAGTACAATGAAGTACGTACATCGTGGGTGACGTCTCAACTTGTTTAGGTTCCTCTCCATCTGTCTCTGTAGTCGCCAGATGACCTTAGCTGGCAGGCTAGGCTAGAAAGAGACAAAAGTTAACCACTACTCGATAAATCACTCCATGATAAGTGAAAGGCATTTAAGGAATGGTGAGGATTTAAAGACTAGAGTTTTAAGCATGAAAGTCAAGGCAGGACGAACAAAGTCCCAAAATTAGATAAAAGTGACGCTTTTAACTAATATATCAAATAAGACAGGAGCCTAGGCATTTTACTTACAGATGTGTTGGGAGCTGCGAGTCAAGTGATTATCCATTTGGTTAGACTCCCACACGTCACCTTTCCGTGTGGCATTGTCCTCATCGCTCTCGGGCCGTGTGGACCTACTGTGCAGATGCTCCTGAGTTACCTGGCTGCAGTGGTGTGAGGTGGTGCTGTCGCGCCTCTGCTGACAATATAGGAGTACTGCTGTTGTCAAAATGGCGGTTAGTCTAAGACGTCGGATTAAAACTGTTGGCATAGAACTACTTCGAGGAACGATTGCGGCTAGTTCTGCACAAGTCTTATTATCCAAGATCATCCGGGAGACGTACGGCATACAAGATGGTGACTTATATGGGGTTGCATTAAATGGAGCCCAAAGAATTTTCGAAAACTGCTAACGGCGACGGTCTATGAATCATTGGTCACCCGGTTTCAGGACGCAAGTCTTGCCGTCACACCAGCTGTCTGTGTGAGAATGATTGATGTTTCATGGCATTATACGTGGATCAAGTTACGCAACGTTCCCTTTGAGGCACACGAGGCGGATTTCAGGAAAGTTTTTGAGATGTATGGAACAGTTCATTATGCTCAGCATGGTACGTAGTTGGCAGGCGCCTATGCTGGTCTGCCAGAGGGTACTTTCAACCTCAAAATGACTGAGACACCTAATACCGTCCTATGTTTATCTACAAGAATTCAGGGCGCAGGTCATGATTATGTATCCAAGGTAACGATGTACGTGCCGCCTATGTGGTGAGTATGATCACATAGCGGCGAATTGTGACAAGCGGAGGCGTGTTCCTGGAAGTGTGGTGGACGTCGCAGCCCCTGCTTCAAAGGTGGCAGGTGTGGAACAACCATCGGATGGAGGGCGTGGTGTTTTGTGGAGTGAGATAGTGGATCAGGCACACAGGTCTGGAGGTGAGTTGGAGTCCCTCACCCAGTTGCCTGACCCGGTGTCTCCTCCTGTGGATAAGGAGGAGCAGCAACTACAGGAGCAGGTTATTGAGATTGAGGAGGAATTGGTGGCGGTGTTGAAGTCTGTCACCGCCTGATGGGGACATTTCATCTGAGCTAGGCGTCATTGGGGAGTCATCGCTTCTTGTAAGTCGGGGACGTGATATTTTGGGAAGTGATGGTGTGCTGGAGTCGTCCGTAGAATCACTAAACCATTGTCAGGTGGAGATGGAGGTTCATCGTGAGGTAACATCTGATCAAGATATGTGTAACGTGACTGTCACGAGAAAGAGGGCTGCTACGTCAGATTTTGACGACGCCCTGACGCCAGTGCAAAAGCATGGGAAACAGACTGAGGTGGAGTGTGAAGGTAGTGGTGTAGGTGGTGGTAGCCATCATAGGAGGCACCGAAAGAAGGGGGGGGGGAAAGAGAGCACTCTGAAGGTGTCAAACATGAATTCAGGCTCTGGAGTAGTAAAGAGTGAGGAGAGGAGGAAGGGGTGGAAATTTTAAAAGGCCTTAGGTGTATGACTAAATGTTAATGGTTTATGTAGCAGTATGAAGAGAGATTGGTTTTGTACTTTCCTGAACAAATCTAGAGTGGATGTGTTCCTGCAGGAGCATAATTTTAAAGAGGGTAGGGTGTTGGAGGTGGCAAGGTTTCGAGTAGTAATCCTGCCATCTCCCCGTCTAAAAGGTGGTGTGGGTATTTTAATAAGTGAGACGAGCCCGTTTGTTTTTGCAGAGAAGCGAGGGAGGAGTGGGAGGAGTGGGGTGTTGCGTGTGGGCAGGTGGTGGGTGGGTAAGCATGTGTCTTTTGCGAGTGTGTATGCGCCAGCAGAAAATAACATACAGGTAAGGAATGGTTTTGTGTGTGAGGATCTTGTGTTTTTCTTACATGCACTGCCAGAGGTGGCAATAGTTGGTGGGGACTGGAATTGTGTAATCAGGGTGGCTGACGTGGACCCAAAAGTGGCTGGATTTATGTCTGTGGCTCTTAGGGAATTCTTAAGGGATGTCGGGTTACATGATGTGTTTTTAGACTAAACAACTAAACATAAGTTTGTTAGGAGTGGATATGCTGCGAGGCTAGATAGAGTGTACCTTACTCAGGGAGTGGATGTGAAATATTTCTGTACTGTTGAAGCTACTATGTCAGATCATAGGGCAGTGGTGGTGGAGGTAGGGTGGGGGGCGCTTGCAGAAATATGCAGAAGTTATTGGAAACTAAATATAAGTGTTAGGTGAAGAGGAGGGGTTGGGGGGGGTTTCAGTCCTATGGAGGGAGCTTAGTGTGGAAGAACAGGAGGTGGACGACATTGTAACATGGTGGGATTGTGTTGCGAAGGAAAAGATTAGAAAGTTTTATGTAAGGGAAGGAAAACGTATTAATAATTTAAAATATGGACTGGCTAACTACTTAGAGGATAGGTTAAGAAGTTGCTATGGGCGAGGGGTGGTTGGGAATAATTTTCCTATGGATGAAATAGTTGAAATAAAAGGGAGATTTAGGGCGTTACAAAATGAAAGGTTTCAAGCTGTAAGTGTGCAGGCAGGGGTGGAAGAAGTGCTTTGGGGCGACAAGCCGTCTGCGTGTGTTTTGCGGCATCAAAAGCAAAGGCAGGCGGTGACGGCCATCCCAAGTTTAGAGGTAATGGAGACGGTCAGGACTTATAAAGCAGGGCAGGAGATAAGAACCACGAAAGGGATGTGTGCATATGTGGAGGCTTGGTATAAGAAGTAGTGGACAAGTGGGGGGGGTTGATGCCAGGGCGTTAGACGAGGTGGGTAAGTATGTGACTTGTAATTTAGGGAATAGCGACAGAAAGGTTTAGGTGGGATTATTACTGCAGAGGAAATAGAGAATGCATTAAGGGGAATGAGGAAGGGAAAGCTCCGGGTATTGACGGTCTCCCGGTAGAATTTTATTTACAACATTGGATGTTAACATGGGAATTTATAGTCAGGTTATTCAATCGTATGAAGGAGAAGGGTAAGTTGGAGAGAAGCAGGCTACAGCAGTTGTAGTGTTCGTCCCGAAGGGCAAGGGTCAGCCCACCCTACGGGAGTACCGAGCCATGTCGCTGATGTGTGCAGACTAAGGTTTTTGCAAAAATTTTAGGTAATAGGTTCAATTGTGTTGTTGGGAGGGTGGTGTCAAAATCTCAGTTTGGGTTGCCGGGAAGGTCGATGATTGAAGGACATGGGATAGTCCGAAGTTTTGTGGAAGCTAAAGGTGCGAGTAGGGGAGGGGGGGCAACTTTGATGGCTCTAGATTGGCAGGAAGCCTATGATAGAGTGGAAAGGGGAGCTTTGCAGATTATACTTAGGAGACAGGGTTATGGGGAGGAAAGTCGAGTGGGTAAATGCATTGTATAAGGGGGCGAAAATGAGGATACAGATTAATGGGTGTATGGGGAGGGAGATTACAATGGGTAGAGGCCTTAGACAGGGATGCCCCATGTCCCAAATATTGTTTGAGTGTTTTCAGGACCCCTTTTATAGAATGGTTGACCGTAGCTTATGTACTCAAGGTGAGGGAAGTGTCGGGGGGTGGGAGGTCCTGGCCGGGATTAATTGGATATGTAGACGACACCACTGTTCTCATTCGTGAAGGGATGTCAATGGGAGTGCTGAACGAGGTCGTGCAATTGTTTGGAAGTGCCATGGGAATGCAGGTAAATAGCGTGAAATCAAGGTGCATGGGGTTGGGTTCTTGGGTGGGGGGGAGATGTAATGTTGTTAAAGAATGGGTGGTGTCTTTAAAGATTTGTGGTATTATTTATAGGGATGACATGGTTGCGGAGCGGGTGGAAAACTGATAGGTTATTAGTAGAGCACCTAACTCTTATACAGCGAGTGATAGTCATAAACATTTTATTGTATAGCAAGGTTTGGCATGTCGCAGCTGTGTTCCCAATTACAGGGACAGCGATTGCGGGCATCTTAAGATGGGTGTATAAATTTTTGTGGGGTTCACGTTGTGATTGGTTAAGGAGAGAAGTTGTAATGTTATCTGTACGTCAGGGTGGGTTGGGGTTGATGGATTTGAGATGGAGGGCTAAATGTGCGTTTCTTAAGATGGGAAGTTTTGCATATGGGTGTGAACGCGGGGCAGTTGGGAAGGATACATGACATGCTGGGTATGTGGTTTCGAGGAATAGAGTTGTTGGAATGCAAAATCGTTTTGAGGGCCGTGATGTTGATTAAGGAACTGAGAAAGGTTTGCATAAGGATTTTGTGTAGGTTGCTTGTAGGTAGGTGCATTGTCCCAGTTGAGGGTTTGTTCCCCATGTATGTATGGAAGAGTATTTGGTATAGATTTAGCAAGACGAAGCTAAACCCTCGGGCGTGCGAGGTGATGTTTCGTTTTCTGCATGGGATCCTTCTGTCTGGAGTGATACTACGAAACAGACAGGTTGTGGAGGGTGGGGGATGTAGTATCTGTGGAGGGGACGAGACTGTGTTCCATGTAGTTTATTTTTGTGAAGGGTTAGAAGAGGTCAGGTGCTGGTTAAGTAGGTTGGTACTGAGGGTGGAAGGCCGTGGGGTGTCGGTTCTGTGTGCTTTAAGTCTAGATATGGGTGGGTTAGACGAGGGCGTCATAAGAGCTTTAGATTTATCATGGTAGATTATATATATATATATATATATATATATATATATATATATATATATATATATATATATATATATATATATATATATATATATATATACATATACATATATATATATATCATTCATATATATATATATATATATATATATATATATATATATATATATATATATATATATATATATATATATACATATATATATATATTTATATATATATATACATATATATATATATTCATATATATATATACATATATATATATTCATATATATATATACATATATATATATATTCATATATATATATACATTTATATATATATATACATATATATATATTTATATATATATATACATATATATATATATATATATATTCATATATATATATATATATATATATATATCTATATATATATATATATATATATATATATATATATATTTATATATATATATATATATATATATATATATATATATATATATATATGTATATATATATAATATATATATATATATATATATATATATATATATATATATATATATATATATATATATATATATATATATATATATATATATATATATATATATATATATATATATATATCGTGGGTGATGAGGGGATAGTGAAGAGCAAAGGAAGGGCCTGGCGAAAACGTTCTATCGTACGATGTGTCGTAACAGAAAATTGTATGAGAGGAGGTGGGATCAGATTTTCTCAGAGGGGTATAGAATGCTAACGTTAGGAATTCTCGTGAATCTGTGAATGATAATGAGTGAGTGAAGGGGTTTTCATAGGTTGAGAGGGAGTCAGGGGGTCACAGCGGGCTCGCCTCCTTGGGGGGATCGCGAGAGCGTTGTGAATGTGGGTATGGAAGGGTTTCCTGGTTTTCATTGAGGCATTATCTTCATCAACCTTGTGGTTATCATGCCAAGTGTGGATGTAGGGCTGGAGAACTCGTTATGATCTATGTATCATTTCAGGAATGCATGGTGTAATCTCGAAGGGTTTCTTTTTATGTATTTTTTGGATGTGTATCAGTCTTGTATGACACAATTCTTTAGTAATATTGTTATTTGTTATATGAAGTGTGTTTTAGTTTGTATTTATGTTTGTGCTGGGTTTTTGCATGTAGATATATACTTATATACTTTTTTTTGTGCTTACAGTGCATCTGTTTAATGTGATTTTGAGAAACATTTTTTTTGTGTTTATATCCCTTTATATTGTATTGAGCCTTTTTCATAGGTCAGGCATTATGTAAAACTTTATATATGTATGTTTCGATTCATTTTAAAGTTTATAATTTAGGTCAGTACCCTGATACCGGTTTGTTTTTATTGCTATGTTCTTGATGCAAGTTTTAGTTGTATGGTATACAGACATATCTACCCAGTTTATAGACGCAGTCTATTTGCATCTGCGATTTTGTATACTGGTTTATTGTACCAGTAATAAGCTTTCGGTTTTTAAATTTAAGCTGTTTTCTTTTCATGTTTATTCGTATTTTAGTATATGTAAAGCTGTATTGTTAGGGATAAGTATGTAGATGTTCTAGTAAGGTTAGGATGTGAGGTTTTGGTTTATTGATTAATGCGAAGGATGGGATTAATTGATACAATTTCTTGTATATATTTTTTTTTTTATTGTATTGAGCCTTGGTCATATGTCATGTTATATGTAAATTTTATATACATGTCAGGTTTTGAATGATGAATGGGTATATATATCAGTTCATGACCCTGTTACTGCATTTATTTGTAGCTATGTTCTTGCCGTAAGTTATTGTTGTATGTTATACAGCAATATTTTGAGAGTATATAGGTGCAATCCTTTTTGTGTCAGGTATTTTGTGTCAGGTCTATTTTGTCAGTGTGCGAACCTTGTGGATTGAGATCCATACTGTTTCCCGTTTATTTTTATGTTAAGCTGTATTGGTTTTAAATAAAATATTAAAAAAAGCTGGCAATCTAGGCTAGAAAGAGACAAAAGTTAACCACTACTCGATAAATCGCTCTCCATAATAAGTGTAAGGTATTTAAAGAATGGTGAGGATTTAAAGACTAGAGTTTTAAGCATGAAAGTCAAGGCAGGACGAGCAAAGTCTCAAAATTAAATAAAAGTGATGCTTTTAACTAACATATCAAATAAGACAGGAGCCTAGGCATTTTACTTATGTAAGTGTTGGGAGCTACGAGTCAAGTGATTATCCATTTGGTTAGACTCTCGCACGTCACCTTCCCATGTGGAAAAAGGGGGGAAAAGGTGGCGGGAGCTAGACACTGACCCTACCTTAACAAGCAGACTGCAGGACCGAGTATAGTCGGTCCTGAGAGAGTGGTTTTTTGCGCACATCCTCCGGCTCCCGCAGCGCATCTAGGTTCCCATTCTCTATTTCTGACCAATCACAGACCTTCCCTGAGTCACCCCAGCTGAGCGGTGATGGCGGCTGCTCACTTCCCATTGGTGGAGAGAGCAGAATGTAAACACTTCTAGCTTGGCGTCACGCAGACTCGTGTTTTTCCGTTGAGTGCTCCTTATATATTGAAGCATTTCACCCTCTACAATGCCGGTAAGTACTGATTTGTGTGTCTAGTGCGTAAATGAAAAGTCTAGCCATATTTTGATATATATGAAGGCTTTGTGAAGCATATTATGAGTGCACCATGCAAATGAAAAAAGTGTAACAAAATAGGACCGAGTACACTCGTTCCTGCCCTTTTAGGTGATGTTTTCAAGTTTCGGTATATAAATATTTCCATAAAATTGGGTAGTGTATATATGAATTTAGTAATGATCTGGGTGTGTACAGAACATTTTTATTGTCCTTCCAGATCAATCAGAAATTGTTCTATGGTGAGTCCTCCAAGGATAAGTCGAAATTTGTCTATGTTTAGGACGATAATGACTCAGATCAAGACCCAGATGACCTGGAAGTGGTGGACACTGATGATGAATACTTGCCACAAGATGCAGAGGTGCCAACAGATGAGGAGGAAGCTATGCCACCATCCAAAAAGAAGAAATTGAACAAGAAGAAGATATTTGCTTACATGCAAGTATTGCAGCAACAAGAATAATCATGTCACATCCTCATTTTCCTGTGCCACATGCAAAGTAAACTATCCATCAAGATGGATAGAAATTGTTTCATAAAGTTTCATTGCAGAAATTAGTGATGTAAAAAGATTGTTCTTTCTCAGGGAACTCAGGAATATTTCATTTGTAAGTTGTATCCCATTGCAATGTGTCATTGTTGATAAGTAGTTCCTATTTCTGTTATTTTAATGCTTACAAATTGTTCAGAAACCAGTTCCATTTATGTTTTTTATATTGTCTACTTGCATATTAAATTTAAAAAATATTTATTTGTTTTTTTTTAACAATTGCAACCTTGCAACATTTTAAATTGTTAGACACAAACCGGGCAGAACCGAGTATACTCGGTCTTCGAATATCTGCAATTGCTCGACATGTTACTTTTACATCTCCATTTGGATGGCCTCAGTGACCTTACATCGAGCAGCTCTATCTCCTCATAAGAAATCACTTTCAAAATCTGCATTTTAGTCTGCCTTGCCCTCTGAAGGGTTAAACTGTCGTCACCATATATTTGCTCACTACTCCTATCTGTTGAACTTTTCCCTCACATCCTACTAAGAAAAAATGGGCACAGAATGGGCACAAAATGCCCACAAAAACGAACAGACATTCGTTACATGTGTAAGGAGTGTAAACCACCACAGTGAATAACATGTTTCATAGAGTTCCACAAGCTGCAGCACTTCTAGGAACCTGTTCTTTTCTTTATAGTTCATTTAAAACTTCATGTACAAAATATATATAGTTACATATATCAATATGTAACATTGACACTGATGATGAACAATAAACATTCACTACACAATCTACTGAATAAGCACATACATAAAGACATTAAAATAAACTTAACAAAACCAACAGACTGCTTCTACGTAGTTGTTTCACAAGTACACTAGGTTCATAGATGTAGTGGAACCTACTCATTATTGCTTACACTCCCCCCCCCACCAATGAATACATTCTACATTCCCCTGCTACTTAAAATTAAAAAATGACGAACAAGGACAACATCAATAACACAATATATAAACACATAACAATCCAGGCAACACCTGACATTATACTACATACAAGGTTTTAAAACATACCACAATTCAAGAAGGAATAAAGGTATAATAATAAATTTCAATCATTCGCTGCCTGACCACGGTAGAGTGCGGTTGTGCTCTGCACCCCTCTGCTGTTTTCAGGCGAGCTACCTTGTACCAACATGGCGCTGAGTGTGAGGAGGCGCGTAAATACCATCGGTGTAGAGCTGTATCGTGGGGCGATTTCACATTCTTCAGCACAGGTGTTACTCCCGATCATCATTTTTTTTTATATTTTATTTAAAAACACAATACACAATTATACATGTAGGCAACGTAAACAAAGAAACGTAACCATTATATATAACAACAAAAAAGCTCGACATTCCTACCTTAGCACTAAACTTATACATAAGAAAACACACGTTCATACATGTAACTAAACTAAAGACAGCCCACATCTTCAAGTACAGGTTTGTTTATTATATCCAAAAGTGCAGCCATAAACTTTTAACACAATATGCAATATAACCCAAAGAATGTCACACGTATTTACATTGTACATAAAACTGTATGTACAAAGACATCCTCAATAATCCAGAAATTCAGAACACCTAAAAAATTTCGAATCAAATAAAGGTGAGAAAATAACAATCTCTACACCTCACCACAGAAAAACTAAACACATTATAATATAACAAATAATTCGTCCCACCTCCATTCACTACATTCATCCCACAAGTGAACAAACACTACATCATCCCACAAGTGAACAAACACTACATCATCCCACAAGTGAACAAACACTACATCATCCTACAAGTGAACAAACACTACATCATCCCACAAGCGAACAAACACTGCATCATCCCACAAGTGAACAAACACTACATCATCCCACAAGTGAACAAACACTACATCATCCCACAAGTGAACAAACACTACATCATCCCACAAGTGAACAAACACTACATCATCCCACAAGTGAACAAACACTACATCATCCTACAAGTGAACGAACACTACATCATCCCACAAGCGAACAAACACTACATCATCCCACAAGTGAACAAACACTACATCATCCCACAAGTGAACAAACACTACATCATCCCACAAGTGAACAAACACTACATCATCCCACAAGTGAACAAACACTACATCATCCCACAAGTGAACAAACACTACATCATCCCACAAGTGAACAAACACTACATCATCCCACAAGTGAACAAACATTACATCATCCCACAAGTGAACAAACACTACATCATCCCACAAGTGAACAAACACTACATCATCCCACAAGTGAACAAACACTACATCATCCTACAAGCGAACAAACACTACATCATCCCACAAGTGAACAAACACTACATCATCCTACAAGTGAACAAACACTACATCATCCTACAAGTGAACAAACACTACATCATCCTACAAGCGAACAAACACTACATCATCCTACAAGTGAACAAACACTACATCATCCTACAAGTGAACAAACACTACATCATCCTACAAGTGAACAAACACTACATCATCCTACAAGCGAACAAACACTACATCATCCCACAAGTGAACAAACACTACATCATCCCACAAGTGAACAAACACTACATCATCCCACAAGTGAACAAACACTACATCATCCCACAAGTGAACAAACACTGCATCATCCTACAAGTGAACAAACACTACATCATCCTACAAGTGAACAAACACTACATCATCCCACAAGCGAACAAACACTACATCATCCCACAAGTGAACAAACACTACATCATCCCACAAGTGAACAAACACTACATCATCCTACAAGTGAACAAACACTACATCATCCTACAAGTGAACAAACACTACATCATCCCACAAGTGAACAAACACTACATCATCCTACAAGCGAACAAACACTACATCATCCCACAAGTGAACAAACACTTCATCATCCTACAAGTGAACAAACACTACATCATCCTACAAGCAAACAAACACTACATCATCCTACAAGTGAACAAACACTACATCATCCCACAAGTGAACAAACACTACATCATCCCACAAGTGAACAAACACTACATCATCCTACAAGCGAACAAACACTACATCATCCTACAAGCGAACAAACACTACATCATCCTACAAGTGAACAAACACTACATCATCCTACAAGTGAACAAACACTACATCATCCTACAAGTGAACAAACACTACATCATCCTACAAGCGAACAAACACTACATCATCCTACAAGTGAACAAACACTACATCATCCTACAAGTGAACAAACACTACATCATCCTACAAGTGAACAAACACTACATCATCCTACAAGTGAACAAACACTACATCATCCTACAAGCGAACAAACACTACATCATCCCGCAATTGAACAAACACTACATCATCCTACAAGTGAACAAACACTGCATCATCCCACAAGTGAACAAACACTACATCATCCCACAAGTGAACAAACACTACATCATCCTACAAGTGAACAAACACTACATCATCCTACAAGTGAACAAACACTACATCATCCCACAAGTGAACAAACACTACATCATCCTACAAGTGAACAAACACTACATCATCCTACAAGTGAACAAACACTACATCATCCTACAAGTGAACAAACACTACATCATCCCACAAGTGAACAAACACTACATCATCCTACAAGTGAACAAACACTACATCATCCTACAAGTGAACAAACACTACATCATCCTACAAGTGAACAAACACTACATCATCCAACAAGTGAACAAACACTACATCATCCTACAAGTGAACAAACACTACATCATCCTACAAGTGAACAAACACTACATCATCCTACAAGAGAACAAACACTATATCATCCTACAAGTGAACAAACACTACATCATCCTACAAGTGAACAAACACTACATCATCCTACAAGAGAACAAACACTACATCATCCTACAAGTGAACAAACACTACATCATCCCACAAGTGAACAAACACTACATCATCCTACAAGTGAACAAACACTACATCATCCCACAAGCGAACAAACACTACATCATCCCACAAGTGAACAAACACTACATCATCCTACAAGCGAACAAACACTACATCATCCTACAAGTGAACAAACACTACATCATCCTACAAGTGAACAAACACTACATCATCCTACAAGCGAACAAACACTACATCATCCTACAAGTGAACAAACACTACATCATCCTACAAGTGAACAAACACTACATCATCCTACAAGTGAACAAACACTACATCATCCTACAAGCGAACAAACACTACATCATCCCACAAGTGAACAAACACTACATCATCCTACAAGCGAACAAACACTACATCATCCTACAAGCGAACAAACACTACATCATCCTACAAGTGAACAAACACTACATCATCCTACAAGTGAACAAACACTACATCATCCTACAAGCGAACAAACACTACATCATCCTACAAGTGAACAAACACTACATCATCCTACAAGTGAACAAACACTACATCATCCTACATGTGAACAAACACTACATCATCCTACAAGCGAACAAACACTACATCATCCCACAAGTGAACAAACACTACATCATCCTACAAGCGAACAAACACTACATCATCCTACAAGGGAACTTACACAATCATGTATATTTAGTAATATTCTTCAATTATAATTTCCATTTTTAAGTAACAAACTTCACATACGTATAATAAAATATACATATTCATTACTATTAAACAATAACTTAAACAAGTACTATATTCTCATTCTACAGACCACAGCATTTCTTGCATCACAATCCTAACACTACTTAACACATTGTACATGAACACATATCCTTATATACCCATCCCTCGTTAGTAATATTCATTGAACTTCACCGAATGCTAATTATACAACCCATTCTGAGGACATGACGAAAACTCTCTCTTACATACTGCTATATACACGTTATGTATGATAAAAATCATACACATTACATTATCTCATTATTAGCAGTACACTTGGTACACAAACATATTTATCACGCCCGCATGTCCTTCGCTTTAATACAACCAACATTCTTGATAATACATTACAACATATTCCAAATTTAATTTATCCATTACATACATCAGTAAACCATCCTGAGTATGACCGTATACTTTTCACATTCACACAATTATTGCTCAGTTCTATGTCCATAAAAATCTGAACAACTTTTCCCATGTGAACCACAACAAACTTACTTAAAACACACCCCACAACTACGCTGCAAATCGCACCATATCAAGAAACTCCTCATATGTTCCCAAATCCTGAGATGAGCCCGGTGCAACCCCTGAATTTCTAACGCACCCCACCCTCTTTTTTTTTTTTTTTTTTTTTTTCACTCCACCAACAAACCTCTGACATTCAAACTTCGATATCATTCAGGAAAAGCCCTTTCCCATCTACTTCCGTATATCCCCCTATTACGACTGAGTATTTTGTACATTGTCGCCGCCAAGACCTTCTTTCGCACCACCCAATCCCCATTACCCCTCATGGCCCATGATACGAAAACAAAATCCGCTATGATGTACACCAAAGCACGCTGCACAGACTCTTCCACACCTCCCACATCTAAACTCAATGCCCTTAATACCGATATCCCTCCCCCACCCACCCTCCTCAAAATCCCACCCAACCACTCCCGTATACACTCCAAATTATTGCAAAAATATAATACATGAAAAGCTATCTCCCTATCCCCACACACCCTACATACGTCCTCCACCATCAATCCTCTCTCCCTAAGTACCACACCAGACAGCAATATTCCATGAAGGAAACGAAACATTACCTCTCTCACTCTTGGTCTGATGCGCACCAACCGCAACCTTACCCAAATGTCTCCCCATGCATACATTGGGTATATGCCCTCAACATGTGCAATCACCCTCACCCCTACAGCATGCTCCAGAACACCCACCCGTATCCTAGACGGATCTCTAACATAAAATAAAGCTCACAGCACATCCTCACACTCTTTCATCTCTGATCCTATCCACCACCTTCGTGCCTCCTCATATAATGCTTTCACTCCCTTCTCCACATGACCTTCCACTCGGAGAACCCCCCTCTTCAAATATATACACTTAACCCTTAATCTTATATCTATTAAACCCAATCCACCCTTGTCGACCGGTAGCATAACAACACTTCTACCCAACCAGTCACACCCAGAACCTCATATATACCTAAAAACCTTCTTTAGCATTCTTGTTATGTCCGGTTCTGCCAACGGATATACTGCTGCCACATGCCAAACCATACTATATATCATAACATTTACCACTATTACGCATTGATGTATCGTCAAATGCATGGGTCGCAAAACATTTAACCTACCCACCATCCTATCCACTGCCCTCCCAGAATTAACCATCCGTGCTTCCCCGGCATTCCCCATATAAACTATCCCACACACCTATATTCTATCCACCACACACCAACGCACAGCTTTTTTCCATCTCGCCCTCCCTACCCAATTCCCTAAGACCAATAATTTCTATTTCTCCACATTCACTCTTAAACCTGTAACTCCTTCAAAACCACCAATCACATCCTCCACCTCATGTAAACTTTCCTCTCTTCTCACTAGAATCGTTGTATCATCCACATACCCTATTATTCCCATCCCTCCATTCTCCACACCACGATCCACCCCAAAACATCTCCCCACTGCCCTGTAAAAAGGGTTCTGTATACAAGCAAACAACAGCTGAGACAAAGGACAACCCTGCCTTATGCCTCTACGCATTGAAACCCACTCTCCCAATTTCCCATTCACCTGCACACGTACACCTACCCTATTATGCAAAGTCTAAATCCTACGCACCATCTCTTCCCCAAAACCCTGCCTCCGTAAGATATACCACAGTGTCTCTCGTTCCACGCAATCATATGCTGCCTGCCAATCCAATGGTAAGACACCTCCCCCCCTTTTATTCTCCCCCTCCATACTTTCTAAAAAATCTATTATTATTCCATGCCCCTCATACATCGTCCACCCAGGCACCCCATACTGACCTCTCGCAACCACTCTATCTATCACGCACTTCAGCCTGTTCCCCAAGATTTTTGCAAGTATCTTATAATCAGCACATAACAACGACAACGCCCTGTAGTTCTGCACTGTAGTAGGGCCTTCGCCTTTTGGAATCAAAACTACTACTGCGGTACTCTGCAACTCACCCATCCTCCCCTCACTTTTCATCATATTCATCAGTTTCACTAAAAAATTCTTCAACACACTCCAATGCTTCAAATAGAATTCACAAGGTAACCCATCTATACCTGGTGCTTTACCTCTCGCCATATTCTCCAAAGCTCTCCATACCTCCTCCTCCTCAACATCCCCTCCCAATGCCATACGATCACTTCCACTCAGCACACAAGATACATTCTCTCCCAGTCTCTCTAAATCCTCGCCGTTCACTCCTACACTCTACAAATATTGTCCAAACCACCTATCCAGAAAATCACTCATACCCTCAGTAGTTTGCAACTCCTGACCCTTCGTATATCCACCTAAGTTCTCGTGTACTACCAACTTATCAATCTCCATTGCCAACCTGCGCCTCCGCTGGCCCCTTAACACACAGGCCGATGGCCTGTAATCCCAAATCGCCTCCTCCAACCCACCTTGCACCTTCGCCTCATCAAATCTCTCATTGTGCATGTCTCTTATCTGCAACTTTAACGCTTCAATTTCCTCCATTGGATACACACCTACCACAGCACCCCTCTCATAATAACCCTGCAACCGCAACTCTAAATACTGTTGAAGCCCATATGCCATCCATGCCTCATTCTTTCCCCTTTGCATATAATATTGCCTGATCCTCCTCTTCGCAACCGCATCCCACCACCTCAATAAATTGCTTGCACTCCTACCCCCACCCCATAAGTCCTCCCACAAACTTTCAAAATTACCTCCCTCCACCCCTTCACCCAGTAGTCGTACATTCAACTTCCAGTACCCCAAATATCTCTTAGGCAAACCATCCCAAATTAAATCAGCATATACAGCCCTATGATCTGAATAAACGACATTCACCGTCTGCACCCGCATCACCCTCACACCCCTTGTCACATACAACCTATCTAGTCGTGCAGCATAGCCCTTTCTATGAAATGTGTGCTCTATCTCGCAATCCCCTCCATCAATTATATCCCTCAATCCCACACCTCTCAATAGATCCCGTAAACCAGCCAAAAAACACCCTGCCCCCCTCTGTTCCACATCCTTCCTATGCACCACACAGTTCCAGTCGCCACCAACTATTGTCACTGATGGTAATGACTGCAAATAATATACCAATACATCATTCACAAATTCATTCTTTACCCTCACATCATTTTCAGCCGGCGCATACACACAAAGTACTGCCATCCTCTCACCTCTCCACCACCCATCTATTCTTAACACACGACCCCCCCTCCTTCACTCCTAAGAACAACAAACGGGCTCGTCTCTCGGATCAGGATTCCCACCCCTCCCTTCACTCACTCCAAATACATCACAAACACTCTGAACCCATCCACCTCCAATTCCCTTCCTAGCTTGAAATTATGTTCCTGCACAAAAACAATGTCTATAGCATAACGCCTTAAAAATCCCTTTACCCACAGATGCTTCTCACTCGCACACAATCCATTAATATTCACTGTCATGCACCGGAAACCTACTTATGTGGTTTCATCCTCTGCCCCATTTCACCTTTCACTGACACGCTACCAGTGTGTCTGCTTCTTCCACTTTTCTCTCCACTACCCACTTGTGGCTTCCCCTGATCCAACACCTGACCAGGCGTACTTTTGTAGCTCCCATGCACCACATCTACCCACGGCTTTTTCCCCGGTCTCTGTGCCGGGGTCAAAACATCATCAGAGTCGGAATGTGTCGCCACTCTCTTACGGTCGACACTCTCAGCATCCATTTCCAACTCACTGGATGCCTCCCTGTAAATCTCAGCATTCACCTCAATCACTCCCACCACTCCTGGTGAATCATCTGCCATATTCGCCAATCTTCCAAGTTGCTCTTCTTCAATCTGAACTGGACTCCTCACCAACCTCACGTCATCTGCAGAAACCTTCTCAAAGGATTTTTCCTTCACGTTCACCAGTAGGCCTCCCTCTACCTGCACTTCACCACTCTGCACAGTCTTCTTGTTCTCCAAGGCAGTTGCCTCACATCCCACTAACTGTGACAGTGACGGGCTTGTACCAACCAGTGGCAGCTCACGCTCCACTTCCGCACTCCAGGAAGTGCCACTTCCATGTACAGGTGACTCATCAGCATGACCCACCTCTGGTTCTGGCTCTTTCACCGTTGCACTACCTAGTTCCTGTCTCCGTTGCCATCTCCAACACTGGGCCGCCATATGGTCATATGCACCGCATAACCTACACGTCTTCTGCTGCCCAGCATAATGCCGAGACACATCGATGAGGCGAACACGTATCGCTGAATTAACGCCCACACTCCCGTCCTGGTACTTGTCAACCAGCCGTTCATACACTCCAGCTGATTTCAACTTTACGAAAATATGATAGGCACCATTTAGCACCACACCAAACAGTTCTTGATCCGCAACACCACACGTGTCACTGATTATTTGCGGTAAAAGCACTTGAGCAGACTAAGGCGTTATTGCACCACGCACCAATTCAATGCACACCGTGTGCACGTGCCTTCTCACAGACTGTGCCATGTTGTGTCCCCGGCCATCATTAGGGAGACATATGGTATCCAGGACGATGAGGTGCACGGTGTTACCCTGAATGGGGCATACAGAATCTTCGTCAAAGTGAATTCCACGTCCGTGTACGAGTCTTTGGTGACGAGATTCCAAGACGTGAGTCTTGACGCTACTCCAGCTGTGAAGGTGCGTTTGATCGACCTATCTCGCCACTTTACATGGGTTAAGATTCGTAATGTCCCATTTGAGGCAGATGAGGCTGACGTCAGGAGTGTTTTCGAGGCATATGGGACCGTACATCTGGCACAACAGGGCAAGTGAACAGCTGGTGCTTACTTGGGTCGTCTAGAGGGAACCTTTTCCCTGAAGATGGCTCTGAGACATCCCATACCATCTTACGTCGTGTTGGAGGACTTCCGGACGCAAGTTATGGTTTCGTACACCGGACAGAGATGTACGTGCAGGTTATGTGGGGCGTACGACCATATGGCGGCAGCCTGTGTGAAGCTGAGGAGGGTGCCTGCACAAATTGGTGAAGCACCAGTTACCAGTGTGGTAGCTGTTGTTGAGAGCCCCATGCGAAAGCAAGGGCTTGGGTGCTTGTGGAGTGAAGTGGTAGAGGATCCCATAGAGGAGACTGGCATGTGTGAGGCAAGCTGTGACATAACAGGAACTGTTACTAGGCAGAAGAGAAGTGCAGATGTTCAAGTGCAGCATGAGGTACAGGCTCTTGAGGAAGAGCTTCAGGAAGTGTTGAGGATATTGATGCCGCCTGCAGAGGATGTTGTTCCTGAGCTGGTGAGAGGCACGTCATTGCTTGTGGAGGAATGTGATGATAAAAACCATAGCAGGGATGAATGGGCCAAGCAGTAAGCGTGAGATGTCGCCATGTACCGTGGAACGGGGTGTGGTGGAGGTTGAGGTTCATCGTGAGGGAATCTCAGAAGACAACATGGAAGTGGAGGGAATCACGAGGAAGAGAGCGGCGGCGTCAGACTCAGATGATGTTCTGACGCCGGCGCAGAGGTCTGGGAGGAAGGAAGAGTACTGTCGAGGTAGTCAGGATAAGAGGCATCACAAGAAAAGGGGGGGTTGATGGTGTTGCAACCCCTGAATGGGTTACAATGATTATTATGTATATATATAATGTATATTATCTTTTCATATAATTTTATATTGCTTATATTTGCGATAATAGCTAAATCGTAAATATATTGCTTTATATTCTTATTTGACTTATGTTGTTATGATGTACATAAAATGTGCTCAGTTCAAGTCTTGATTGTCAAACTACTGTAATTATCGCTTGTCGCTCGTTATACTGCCGGCTTCTGAGCTGTGCTGTCCACGGGGCTATCACGTGATCGAGGGGGGGGGTGTCCTCACCTCTCGTGAAGTATTCAGTCTGCTCTAGACTCGCTTGGTGGTTGGACAGATTGTCTGTCTCATTATTCTTGTTAGTTCTGTAGAATTCTGTTCACAGAACATTGTATAGACTTCGTGATTTTCGACGTTGTACTGAGGTTGTGTGTCGCTTAGACACTCTGAGCATCTCAGGTCCTTAGCTATAGCTTCTGACCTAATTTTGTACTGGTTTCTGTGTATTGTCACAGTCGGGTTTTTCCTATGCTGAACTTAGATTCAGTAGTATGGGAGTTTTGTAACTTTTGTGGAGGATCTGCTGATGGTCCCTACTTAGTGTCGTTATATTATCTCCTTTATCCTGATTGTGTCACAGTCGCTTGTTATATGGCTATTGGGCTTAGCATTCTTTTCATTGTTCAAGCAGACTGTTCTGGTTGCCAGTCGGTCAAGAAGTTAGTTTATGTGAGGACTTTGTCAGTCACTTGTTTAAGTCTAGTCGAGTCGTGAGACATAGTGAACTACTTAGAGCACTTACACGCATACACACTTACTTGTACATATTTGCAATATCTTATTAAATGTTAATGTACCAGACGGTACTTAAGAATTATAAATGTGATATGTGCTTTCAGCACAATAATATTGAACTCGAGAGATTGATATTATTTTCATTACGGTGATTGATTTAATTTATTTTGATAATATACCTCTAGTCTTAATAAATTTATTAAATTTTAATTTCTCTAGTTACTAGCCTACCAGTTGTAATCATGAATTATACTGAATTTTAATGGATAATTGGACAAGGATACTGACTACTTGTTACGAAAACCCAGTAACAGGCTGGATGCTAGAAGGGCAGTCCTTTCTAGTATTCACTGGAGATCTCTAAGCTTTTAGAATCGCGTTTTTTTGTAACAATGGTGTGAAGCCCTGTGCTGGCTCTGGGGCAGGAGGCCCTGGGATGAATAAAAAGAGGAGGAAGGGTTGGAAAATATAAAGTGGCCTTAGGTGTATGACTGTGAACGTAAATGGACTGTGTAATAGTGTGAAGAGGGAATGGTTTCGAATGTTTCTGTGTAAATATAGGGTGGATGTAGTGTTCCTGCAAGAATATAATTTCAAGGAGGGAAGAGAGCTGGAGGTGGCGGGGTTTCATGTCATGACTCTGCCATCTGCACGTCTGAAAGGTGGTGTGGGTATATTGATGGGAGGTAGAGCATACTTTCGTGAGGAGGGGTTATGCGGCTATGTTAGATAGGTTGTACATTTCTCAAGGGGTCTTGGTAAAGTTTTTCCGCACAATAGAGGTAGCTTATTCGGATCATAGGGCGGTCGTGGCAGAGGTGGGATGGGAGTCAAGGGCGGGTATCTCTAGGGGTTATTGGAAGTTGAAAACGAGTGTGTTAGGAGATGAGGAGGGGTTGGAGGGATTTACAACACTGTGGGAGGGGTTAAGTGCGGAGGCACATAGGGTGGAGGATGTGGTAACAAAAAAAATTAAGTGCAGAGGCACATGGGGTGGAGGATGTGGTAACATGGTGGGATGGTGTGGCTAAAGAACGAATTAGGCAATTTTACGTGAGAGAAGGGAAACGAATTTATTCTTTAAAATATGGGCTGGCCAACTATTTGGAGGACAGGTTAAGGGGTTGTTATGCGAGAGGGGCGGTGGCGGGTATTTATCCTATGGATGACATACTGGCGCTTAAGGGGAGGCTGCAGGAGCTCCAGGATGAGAGGTTCCAAGCAGTGAGGGTAATGGCAGGTGTGGAAGAGGTGTTATGGGGCGATAAGCCTTCGTCGTGTGTATTACGTAGGCAAAAATAACAGCAGCACGCAACAGCTATTCCATGGTTGGAGGTTCATGAGTCGGTAGGTGGGTATAGGGTGGGTCAGGTTATACACACCACAGATGGAATGGAAGTGTTTGCGGACGAGTGGTATGGAAAGTATTGGCAAAGGGTTGGGGTAGGAGCTGAGGTTTTAAAGCAGGTGTGTGAGAATGTGATATGTCTGTTTGGGAACAGATATAGGGAAGCGTTGGGAGGAGAAATAACTGAGGGAGAAACATGGAAGGCTTTAAGTGAAATGCATAAGGGTAAAGCTCCAGGAATCGATGGACTCCCGGCAGAGTTTTATCTACAGCATTGGGAGCTAATGAGGGGTTTTTTGGTTAGGTTATTAAATTTAATGAAGGAGAGGGGAGAGTTGGGAGAGAAGCAGGAAACAGCTGTAGTAGTATTGGTACCGAAGGGTAAGGGGCGACATACACTTAGGGACTACCGGGCAATATCGTTGTTATGCACAGATTATAAGCTGTTTGCCAAAATTTTGGGGAATCGGTTTAAATGTGTAGTGGATAGAGTAGTATCGAGAACTCAGTTTGGGTTGCCAGGGAGGTCTATGGTGGAGGGACATGGGTTCCTAAGGGATTTCGTGGAAGCAAAAGGGGGTAGGGGGGTTTGTTGGCTTTGGACTGGCAGGGTGCATATGACAGAGTGGAACGAGAGGCATTGAGAGCCATCCTTAGGGGACAGGGGTTTGGGGACGAAATAGTGGAATGGGTAGATGCTTTGTATCGTGGTGCAATGGCGAGGGTACAGATTAATGGGAGAGTGGGTGGGAAGATTGTAATGGAAAGGGGACTTCAACAGGGGTGCCCTATGTCACAACTTTTATTTGCATACATACAGGACTCCTTTTATAGGATGATGGAGAAGCGTATGTGCAATACGGGGGGTGAAGCAAGTTGAGTTGGGAGGGTTTGGCCAGTCTTAATAGGGTATGTTGATGACACTACTGTTCTGGTTAGGGAGGGGATGTCAATGGATACCTTGGATGGGGCAGTGCAATTGTTCTCGGAAGCAACTAGTATGAGAGTGAATTCAGAAAAGTCCATGGTCATGGGGTTAGGAGCTTGGGCTGGGAGGGTTGAGTGGGGTAGTTCAGTGGTGGGGAGGCGGGTGAATTTGTTAAAAATTTGTGGTCTTATCTATGCTGACGATCTGGATGTAGCACGCAGGGAAAACTCGATTAGGTTCGTGGATTGGATTCAGGGGCGATTGGGTGCATTGCAGCCTTATCATTTGACCCTTGTACAGCGGGCCATTGTCATTAATGTCTTATTATATAGTAAGGTATGGCACGTGGCGGCCGTGTTCCCATTAACACTGACGGCGATAGCAGACATACTTAGGAGGGTTTTTAAATTCTTGTAGGGCTCGGGATGTGATTGGCTTAAAAAGGGACGTGGTAATGTTACCTGTGCGGCAGGGGAGGGGGGGGGTTGGGTTTGCTGGACTTAAAGAGGAGGGTCAAATGTGTCTTTATTAAAAGGGAGGTGGTGAGGGAAGGTGTGGATGGGGGATCTGGTCAGGATCTATGAAAGATTGAAATGAATGTATTCGGGAATGGAGTTATGGGAGTGTGAAACTGTTTTGAGAGCTATGTCGTGGGCTCGAGATCCGGGCAAGGTCAGAATAGTTGCGATGTGTCGAGTGTTGGTGGGGAGGGTTGTGGCACCTGTAGAGGGAATTTTCCCCATGTATACATGAGGAAGTATATGGAATAGGTTAAGTAGGATGAGGTTACAACCACGGGCACGTGACGTAATGTATCGTTTTCTGCACAGGATTTTGCCGTCAGGTACGGTTCTGAGGGATAGACGTGTGACTGAAGGGGGGGGGGTGTGGAATATGTGAAGGTGAGGAGTCGGCGTTTCATGTTGTATATTTTCGTGAGGGGATGGGTAGCGTCAGGGGTTGATTGAGTAGGGTACTCCTTAAGATTGGGGGTAAAGGGATTTCTGTTCTGAGAGCTTTAAGTCTTGATGTGTGGGGATTGGATGAGAGTATCATTAGGGCTGTGGGGTACATTATGGTAGATTATATATACATAATGTGGGGAATGAGGGGAAAGAGGTTAGTGAGGCGAAGAGGCGGGTTTTAGCGGTTACGTTTTATAAAACGTTGTGCCGTAACAGGGAAATTTATGGGAGAAGGTGGGAGTGGGCTTTCTCAGAGGGATATAGAGAACTTACGTTAAAGGTTTTATTATATTTGTAAATCAGGTGAGAGGGGCAGGGTAGGGATGGTAAATGCTACTGTAGGATGGGATGTCAAGGGTAGAAACGGGTCGCCTCCTTGGGGTTGGATTGCAAAGAATGTGCGCGACTTTAGTGTGGAGAGAAAGTTGGGATAATGTAACGTGCGAATATGTATGAACCTGTGCATATGGGATGTGTAACGGCACATAAACAGTTGTGGCTGTCTGCGCCTGCGTGCGCCTTAGATACGCTGTTGTGATTAAGAATTGGTTGAACTTCATTGTGGCAATGTTCCTGGACTTGTTAAGCACTAGAAGTGTATCTTAACCGGGTTGAAGTGTCAATGTGTAAGACTTGGTCATGTTTCCCTTATGTTAATATTTGATATTAAATGAACTGTCTTTGGTGTTACTGTTTCACCAATACTTATATAATTACCACTTAGGTTTATTTATATATGTCAAGTTAGGATGTAAGCTACAAGTTGGTGATATCGGTCAAATTATTTCGGGGTGAGGAGGGGGGGGCAATTAATGTGTAATAAGTTTAAGTAATTAACGGTAATACCAACTTTATTGGTAGTTGTATATGTGTGTTTTGAAATGTAATATTCGCATTGTGTTAGTATTATTTAAGGTATTGTGATTTTGGTCGTCCTGTACCAGCCATGTTGTAAATATTCTTTCCTCAAGTGACATGATATTCCTAAATTGAGGATAATTAATGTTATGATTATTCAGGTTGGTGATGGGGTTAGTTTTCAATGTGTTGTGTGAGTGGGGGGAGGGATGATGGGTCACCTGTGTTGTGTGAGTGGGGGGAGGGATGATGGGTCACCTGTGTTGTGTGAGTGGGGGGAGGGATGATGGGTCACCTGTGTTGTGTGAGTGGGGGGAGGGATGATGGGTCACCTGTGTTGTGTGAGTGGGAGGAGGGATGATGGGTCACCTGTGTTGTGTGAGTGGGGGGAGGGATGATGGGTCACCTGTGTTGTGTGAGTGGGGGGAGGGATGATGGGTCAACTGTGTTGTGTGAGTGGGGGGAGGGATGATGGGTCACCTGTGTTGTGTGAGTGGGGGGAGGGATGATGGGTCACCTGTGTTGTGTGAGTGGGGGGAGGGATGATGGGTCACCTGTGTTGTGTGAGTGGGGGGAGGGATGATGGGTCACCTGTGTTGTGTGAGTGGGGGGAGGGATGATGGGTCACCTGTGTTGTGTGAGTGGGGGGAGGGATGATGGGTCACCTGTGTTGTGTGAGTGGGGGGAGGGATGATGGGTCACCTGTGTTGTGTGAGTGGGGGGAGGGATGATGGGTCACCTGTGTTGTGTGAGTGGGGGGAGGGATGATGGGTCACCTGTGTTGTGTGAGTGGGGGGAGGGATGATGGGTCACCTGTGTTGTGTGAGTGGGGGGAGGGATGATGGGTCACCTGTGTTGTGTGAGTGGGGAGAGGGATGATGGGTCACCTGTGTTGTGTGAGTGAGGGTAGGGATGATGGGTCACCTGTGTTGTGTGAGTGGAGGGATGATGGGTCACCTGTGTAGTGTGAGTGGGGGAGGGATGATGGGTCACCTGTGTTGTGTGAGTGGGGGAGGAATGATGGGTCACCTGTGTTGTGTGAGTGGGGGAGGGATGATGGGTCACCTGTGTTGTGTGAGTGGGGGGAGGGATGATGGGTCACCTGTGTTGTGTGAGTGGGGGGAGGGATGATGGGTCACCTGTGTTGTGTGAGTGGGGGGAGGGATGATGGGTCACCTGTGTTGTGTGAGTGGGGGGAGGGATGATGGGTCACCTGTGTTGTGTGAGTGGGGGGAGGGATGATGGGTCACCTGTGTTGTGTGAGTGGAGGGAGGGATGATGGGTCACCTGTGTTGTGTGAGTGGGGGGAGGGATGATGGGTCACCTGTGTTGTGTGAGTGGAGGGAGGGATGATGGGTCACCTGTGTTGTGTGAGTGGGGGGAGGGATGATGGGTCACCTGTGTTGTGTGAGTGGGGGGAGGGATGATGGGTCACCTGTGTTGTGTGAGTGGGGGGAGGGATGATGGGTCACCTGTGTTGTGTGAGTGGGGGAGGGATGATGGGTCACCTGTGTTGTGTGAGTGGGGGGAGGGATTATGGGTCACCTGTGTTGTGTGAGTGGGGGGAGGGATGATGGGTCACCTGTGTTGTGTGAGTGGGGGGAGGGATGATGGGTCACCTGTGTTGTGTGAGTGGGGGAGGGATGATGGGTCACCTGTGTAGTGTGAGTGGGGGAGGGATGATGGGTCACCTGTGTTGTGTGAGTGGGGGAGGGATGATGGGTCACCTGTGTTGTGTGAGTGGGGGAGGGATGATGGGTCACCTGTGTTGTGTGAGTGGGGGGAGGGATGATGGGTCACCTGTGTTGTGTGAGTGGGGGGAGGGATGATGGGTCACCTGTGTTGTGTGAGTGGGGGGAGGGATGATGGGTCACCTGTGTTGTGTGAGTGGGGGGAGGGATGATGGGTCACCTGTGTTGTGTGAGTGGGGGAGGGATGATGGGTCACCTGTGTTGTGTGAGTGGGGGGAGGGATGATGGGTCACCTGTGTTGTGTGAGTGGGGGGAGAGATGATGGGTCACCTGTGTTGTGTGAGTGGGGGGAGGGATGATGGGTCACCTGTGTTGTGTGAGTGAGGGGAGAGATGATGGGTCACCTGTGTTGTGTGAGTGAGTGGGGGGAGGGATGATGGGTCACCTGTGTTGTGTGAGTGGGGGAGGGATGATGGGTCACCTGTGTTGTGTGAGTGGGGGGAGGGATGATGGGTCACCTGTGTTGTGTGAGTGGGGGGAGGGATGATGGGTCACCTGTGTTGTGTGAGTGGAGGGAGGGATGATGGGTCACCTGTGTTGTGTGAGTGGGGGAGGGATGATGGGTCACCTGTGTTGTGTGAGTGGGGGGAGGGATGATGGGTCACCTGTGTTGTGTGAGTGGGGGGAGGGATGATGGGTCACCTGTGTTGTGTGAGTGGGGGGAGGGATGATGGGTCACCTGTGTTGTGTGAGTGGGGGGAGGGATGATGGGTCACCTGTGTTGTGTGAGTGGGGGGAGGGATGATGGGTCACCTGTGTTGTGTGAGTGGGGGGAGGGATGATGGGTCACCTGTGTTGTGTGAGTGGGGGGAGGGATGATGGGTCACCTGTGTTGTGTGAGTGGGGGGAGGGATGATGGGTCACCTGTGTTGTGTGAGTGGGGGAGGGATGATGGGTCACCTGTGTTGTGTGAGTGGGGGAGGGATGATGGGTCACCTGTGTTGTGTGAGTGGGGGGAGGGATGATGGGTCACCTGTGTTGTGTGAGTGGGGGAGGGATGATGGGTCACCTGTGTTGTGTGAGTGGGGGAGGGATGATGGGTCACCTGTGTTGTGTGAGTGGGGGGAGGGATGATGGGTCACCTGTGTTGTGTGAGTGGGGGGAGGGATGATGGGTCACCTGTGTTGTGTGAGTGGGGGGAGGGATGATGGGTCACCTGTGTTGTGTGAGTGGGGGGAGGGATGATGGGTCACCTGTGTTGTGTGAGTGGGGGGAGGGATGATGGGTCACCTGTGTTGTGTGAGTGGGGGGAGGGATGATGGGTCACCTGTGTTGTGTGAGTGGGGGGAGGGATGATGGGTCACCTGTGTTGTGTGAGTGGGGGGAGGGATGATGGGTCACCTGTGTTGTGTGAGTGGGGGGAGGGATGATGGGTCACCTGTGTTGTGTGAGTGGGGGGAGGGATGATGGGTCACCTGTGTTGTGTGAGTGGGGGGAGGGATGATGGGTCACCTGTGTTGTGTGAGTGGGGGGAGGGATGATGGGTCACCTGTGTTGTGTGAGTGGGGTAGGGATGATGGGTCACCTGTGTTGTGTGAGTGGGGGGAGGGATGATGGGTCACCTGTGTTGTGTGAGTGGGGGAGGGATGATGGGTCACCTGTGTTGTGTGAGTGGGGGAGGGATGATGGGTCACCTGTGTTGTGTGAGTGGGGGGAGGGATGATGGGTCACCTGTGTTGTGTGAGTGGGGCGAGGGATGATGGGTCACCTGTGTTGTGTGAGTGGGGGAGGGATGATGGGTCACCTGTGTTGTGTGAGTGGGGGAGGGATGATGGGTCACCTGTGTTGTGTGAGTGGGGGGAGGGATGATGGGTCACCTGTGTTGTGTGAGTGGGGGGAGGGATGATGGGTCACCTGTGTTGTGTGAGTGGGGGAGGGATGATGGGTCACCTGTGTTGTGTGAGTGGGGGGAGGGATGATGGGTCACCTGTGTTGTGTGAGTGGGGGGAGGGATGATGGGTCACCTGTGTTGTGTGAGTGGGGGGAGGGATGATGGGTCACCTGTGTTGTGTGAGAGGGGGAGGGATGATGGGTCACCTGTGTTGTGTGAGTGGGGGAGGGATGATGGGTCACCTGTGTTGTGTGAATGGGGGGAGGGATGATGGGTCACCTGTGTTGTGTGAGTGGGGGGAGGGATGATGGGTCACCTGTGTTGTGTGAGTGGGGGAGGGATGATGGGTCACCTGTGTTGTGTGAGTGGGGGGAGGGATGATGGGTCACCTGTGTTGTGTGAGTGGGAGGAGGGATGATGGGTCACCTGTGTTGTGTGAGTAGGGGGAGGGATGATGGGTCACCTGTGTTGTGTGAGTGGGGGGAGGGATGATGGGTCACCTGTGTTGTGTGAGTGGGGGGAGGGATGATGGGTCACCTGTGTTGTGTGAGTGGGGGGAGGGATGATGGGTCACCTGTGTTGTGTGAGTGGGGGGAGGGATGATGGGTCACCTGTGTTGTGTGAGTGGGGGGAGGGATGATGGGTCACCTGTGTTGTGTGAGTGGGGGGAGGGATGATGGGTCACCTGTGTTGTGTGAGTGGGGGGAGGGATGATGGGTCACCTGTGTTGTGTGAGTGGGGGGAGGGATGATGGGTCACCTGTGTTGTGTGAGTGGGGGGAGGGATGATGGGTCACCTGTGTTGTGTGAGTGGGGGGAGGGATGATGGGTCACCTGTGTTGTGTGAGTGGGGGGAGGGATGATGGGTCACCTGTGTTGTGTGAGTGGGGGGAGGGATGATGGGTCACCTGTGTTGTGTGAGTGGGGGGAGGGATGATGGGTCACCTGTGTTGTGTGAGTGGGGGGAGGGATGATGGGTCACCTGTGTTGTGTAAGTGAGGGGAGGAATGATGGGTCACCTGTGTTGTGTGAGTGGGGAAGGGATGATGGGTCACCTGTGTTGTGTGAGTGGGGGGAGGGATGATGGGTCACCTGTGTTGTGTGAGTGGGGGGAGGGATGATGGGTCACCTGTGTTGTGTGAGTGGGGGGAGGGATGATGGGTCACCTGTGTTGTGTGAGTGGGGGGAGGGATGATGGGTCACCTGTGTTGTGTGAGTGGGGGGAGGGATGATGGGTCACCTGTGTTGTGTGAGTGGGGGGAGGGATGATGGGTCACCTGTGTTGTGTGAGTGGGGGAGGGATGATGGGTCACCTGTGTTGTGTGAGTGGGGGGAGGGATGATGGGTCACCTGTGTTGTGTGAGTGGGGGGAGGGATGATGGGTCACCTGTGTTGTGTGAGTGGGGGAGGGATGATGGGTCACCTGTGTTGTGTGAGTGGGGGAGGGATGATGGGTCACCTGTGTTGTGTGAGTGGGGGAGGGATGATGGGTCACCTGTGTTGTGTGAGTGGGGGGAGGGATGATGGGTCACCTGTGTTGTGTGAGTGGGGGAGGGATGATGGGTCACCTGTGTTGTGTGAGTGGGGGAGGGATGATGGGTCACCTGTGTTGTGTGAGTGGGGGGAGGGATGATGGGTCACCTGTGTTGTGTGAGTGGGGGGAGGGATGATGGGTCACCTGTGTTGTGTGAGTGGGGGGAGGGTTGATGGGTCACCTGTGTTGTGTGTGTGGAGGGTTGTTGGGTCACCTGTGTTGTGTGAGTGGGGGAGGGATGATGGGTCACCTGTGTTGTGTGAGTGGGGGGAGGGATGATGGGTCACCTGTGTTGTGTGAGTGGGGGGAGGGATGATGGGTCACCTGTGTTGTGTGAGTGGGGGGAGGGATGATGGGTCACCTGTGTTGTGTGAGTGGGGGGAGGGATGATGGGTCACCTGTGTTGTGTGAGTGGGGGGAGGGATGATGGGTCACCTGTGTTGTGTGAGTGGGGGGAGGGATGATGGGTCACCTGTGTTGTGTGAGTGGGGGAGGGATGATGGGTCACCTGTGTTGTGTGAGTGGGGGGAGGGATGATGGGTCACCTGTGTTGTGTGAGTGGGGGGAGGGATGATGGGTCACCTGTGTTGTGTGAGTGGGGGAGGGATGATGGGTCACCTGTGTTGTGTGAGTGGGGGGAGGGATGATGGGTCACCTGTGTTGTGTGAGTGGAGGGAGGGATGATGGGTCACCTGTGTTGTGTGAGTGGAGGGAGGGATGATGGGTCACCTGTGTTGTGTGAGTGGGGGAGGGATGATGGGTCACCTGTGTTGTGTGAGTGGGGGAGGGATGATGGGTCACCTGTGTTGTGTGAGTGGGGGAGGGATGATGGGTCACCTGTGTTGTGTGAGTGGGGGAGGGATGATGGGTCACCTGTGTTGTGTGAGTGGGGGAGGGATGATGGGTCACCTGTGTTGTGTGAGCGGGGGGAGGGATGATGGGTCACCTGTGTTGTGTGAGTGGGGGGAGGGATGATGGGTCACCTGTGTTGTGTGAGGGGGGGAGGGATGATGGGTCACCTGTGTTGTGTGAGTGGGGGAGGGATGATGGGTCACCTGTGTTGTGTGAGTGGGGGAGGGATGATGGGTCACCTGTGTTGTGTGAGTGGGGGAGGGATGATGGGTCACCTGTGTTGTGTGAGTGGGGGGAGGGATGATGGGTCACCTGTGTTGTGTGAGTGGGGGGAGGGATGATGGGTCACCTGTGTTGTGTGAGTGGGGGGAGGGATGATGGGTCACCTGTGTTGTGTGAGTGGGGGGAGGGATGATGGGTCACCTGTGTTGTGTGAGTGGGGGGAGGGATGATGGGTCACCTGTGTTGTGTGAGTGGGGGGAGGGATGATGGGTCACCTGTGTTGTGTGAGTGGGGGGAGGGATGATGGGTCACCTGTGTTGTGTGAGTGGGGGGAGGGATGATGGGTCACCTGTGTTGTGTGAGTGGGGGGAGGGATGATGGGTCACCTGTGTTGTGTGAGTGGGGGGAGGGATGATGGGTCACCTGTGTTGTGTGAGTGGGGGAGGGATGATGGGTCACCTGTGTTGTGTGAGTGGGGGGAGGGATGATGGGTCACCTGTGTTGTGTGAGTGGGGGGAGGGATGATGGGTCACCTGTGTTGTGTGAGTGGGGGGAGGGATGATGGGTCACCTGTGTTGTGTGAGTGGGGGGAGGGATGATGGGTCACCTGTGTTGTGTGAGTGGGGGGAGGGATGATGGGTCACCTGTGTTGTGTGAGTGGGGGAGGGATGATGGGTCACCTGTGTTGTGTGAGTGGGGGGAGGGATGATGGGTCACCTGTGTTGTGTGAGTGGGGGGAGGGATGATGGGTCACCTGTGTTGTGTGAGTGGGGGAGGGATGATGGGTCACCTGTGTTGTGTGAGTGGGGGGAGGGATGATGGGTCACCTGTGTTGTGTGAGTGGGGGGAGGGATGATGGGTCACCTGTGTTGTGTGAGTGGGGGAGGGATGATGGGTCACCTGTGTTGTGTGAGTGGGGGGAGGGATGATGGGTCACCTGTGTTGTGTGAGTGGGGGGAGGGATGATGGGTCACCTGTGTTGTGTGAGTGGGGGGAGGGATGATGGGTCACCTGTGTTGTGTGAGTGGGGGGAGGGATGATGGGTCACCTGTGTTGTGTGAGTGGGGGAGGGATGATGGGTCACCTGTGTTGTGTGAGTGGGGGGAGGGATGATGGGTCACCTGTGTTGTGTGAGTGGGGGGAGGGATGATGGGTCACCTGTGTTGTGTGAGTGGGGGGAGGGATGATGGGTCACCTGTGTTGTGTGAGTGGGGGGAGGGATGATGGGTCACCTGTGTTGTGTGAGTGGGGGGAGGGATGATGGGTCACCTGTGTTGTGTGAGTGGGGGGAGGGATGATGGGTCACCTGTGTTGTGTGAGTGGGGGGAGGGATGATGGGTCACCTGTGTTGTGTGAGTGGGGGGAGGGATGATGGGTCACCTGTGTTGTGTGAGTGGGGGGAGGGATGATGGGTCACCTGTGTTGTGTGAGTGGGGGAGGGATGATGGGTCACCTGTGTTGTGTGAGTGGGGGAGGGATGATGGGTCACCTGTGTTGTGTGAGTGGGGGGAGGGATGATGGGTCACCTGTGTTGTGTGAGTGGGGGGAGGGATGATGGGTCACCTGTGTTGTGTGAGTGGGGGGAGGGATGATGGGTCACCTGTGTTGTGTGAGTGGGGGGAGGGATGATGGGTCACCTGTGTTGTGTGAGTGGGGGGAGGGATGATGGGTCACCTGTGTTGTGTGAGTGGGGGGAGGGATGATGGGTCACCTGTGTTGTGTGAGTGGGGGGAGGGATGATGGGTCACCTGTGTTGTGTGAGTGGGGGAGGGATGATGGGTCACCTGTGTTGTGTGAGTGGGGGGAGGGATGATGGGTCACCTGTGTTGTGTGAGTGGGGGGAGGGATGATGGGTCACCTGTGTTGTGTGAGTGGGGGGAGGGATGATGGGTCACCTGTGTTGTGTGAGTGGGGGGAGGGATGATGGGTCACCTGTGTTGTGTGAGTGGGGGGAGGGATGATGGGTCACCTGTGTTGTGTGAGTGGGGGGAGAGATGATGGGTCACCTGTGTTGTGTGAGTGGAGGGAGAGATGATGGGTCACCTGTGTTGTGTGAGTGGGGGAGGGATGATGGGTCACCTGTGTTGTGTGAGTGGGGGGAGGGATGATGGGTCACCTGTGTTGTGTGAGTGGGGGGAGGGATGATGGGTCACCTGTGTTGTGTGAGTGGGGGGAGGGATGATGGGTCACCTGTGTTGTGTGAGTGGGGGGAGGGATGATGGGTCACCTGTGTTGTGTGAGTGGGGGGAGGGATGATGGGTCACCTGTGTTGTGTGAGTGGGGGGAGGGATGATGGGTCACCTGTGTTGTGTGAGTGGGGGGAGGGATGATGGGTCACCTGTGTTGTGTGAGTGGGGGGAGGGATGATGGGTCACCTGTGTTGTGTGAGTGGGGGGAGGGATGATGGGTCACCTGTGTTGTGTGAGTGGGGGGAGGGATGATGGGTCACCTGTGTTGTGTGAGTGGGGGGAGGGATGATGGGTCACCTGTGTTGTGTGAGTGGGGGAGGGATGATGGGTGACCTGTGTTGTGTGAGTGGGGGGAGGGATGATGGGTCACCTGTGTTGTGTGAGTGGGGGGAGGGATGATGGGTCACCTGTGTTGTGTGAGTGGGGGAGGGATGATGGGTCACCTGTGTTGTGTGAGTGGGGGAGGGATGATGGGTCACCTGTGTTGTGTGAGTGGGGGGAGGGATGATGGGTCACCTGTGTTGTGTGAGTGGGGGGAGGGATGATGGGTCACCTGTGTTGTGTGAGTGGGGGGAGGGATGATGGGTCACCTGTGTTGTGTGAGTGGGGGAGGGATGATGGGTCACCTGTGTTGTGTGAGTGGGGGGAGGGATGATGGGTCACCTGTGTTGTGTGAGTGGGGGGAGGGATGATGGGTCACCTGTGTTGTGTGAGTGGGGGAGGGATGATGGGTCACCTGTGTTGTGTGAGTGGGGGTAGGGATGATGGGTCACCTGTGTTGTGTGAGTGGGGGGAGGGATGATGGGTCACCTGTGTTGGACACAAAATATCCCTCATCCCCTATGCTTTTTATCTCTTTACTCCAATGCTAAATACCAGATTATACATTTCAACAATCAAAATATATTACAATAAGCATAAATATATCAATTATACTTATCATCCGACTTACAGGTGTACATCATCATTACACAGAATTCCATGAAAATTTACAAAAGAATTAATACATGTATTGACAATCCTCACAATCCTTCCCGTCTTCTAAATACAGTGTACATACATTCAATGACATGTCGTTATGATCCAATCATAATTAGATTACACTTCCCCTTTTCTCCAGTGCAAGATAAATGCCACTTGTACTAGACGTCACAACATCTTACATTTGTTCACTTAAACTTATAAAATAATAACTAACATAAATAAAACTTATAACAATGTATTGATAGTAATTGCTTGACAAAGTGAAGGGTACCAACTAATATGATAACAGTGGTATAAACCTTGGTAATAAATACATACAAGTTGGTTTAGAAAGACACGTAAGCAAACACTATAACATATTTATTAGAAAACGTTTCGGTCCTGGGACCTTGATCAGTTCTAAGTGGTCAAGGTCCCAGGACCGAAATGTTTTCTAATAAATATGTTATAGTGTTTGCTTACGTGTCTTTCTAAACCATGGTAACAGTACACTAGATATTGAAACTCACACACTAATACATATCCTATATTTATATATTATCATGTTCAACAAGATATATGTATATATTAAAAAAGTTCCAGAGCAATATCAGACTTACTCTTTCACACACTAAATTACATAATATAACATTATAGCTCCTAATAAAACATATACAGAGCAGTGCTACCTCAATCTTTAAAAAACCATCCTGGCACAAGACACTTCAGAAAGCCACCCCCTGCCATCCCCTGACCCAATACTGTCTATATTAAAAAACACAAACTCACGTTCCCTTTCATGCTCAAGTCCGTACCTGCCGTCTAAAGTCATAAATCCCCTGTCTCATAGAACAAAAGTCACCAGTTCACCCCCCTATGCCCTCCTCATTCCTAACGACTTTACACCCATATATTCCACTACCACACACTTTTATTCCACCTTCCATCCTCCACTAATCTCAAAGATCTAGATTATTTAGATTATATGCATTTAGATTATATGCCGGGATGCCGCCGGTAGAGGCCTTAAGTCCCAAAAAAATGACATGGTCTCACGGTGTTTCGACGAGGATTGCCCGTTGAAAAGACACACCAACTCAGTACTTTCCGGAGGGGACACCGCTCTTCATCAGTGGAGACATACACCATTTTCTCACAGCATGTATAGTAAGGGAGACGGGTGGTGCTGCTCCCAGAGGTGGAAGGAAATGGGGTTAACGGTGATTGCTCACGCTTGTCTGGTATGAGTGTAGCTGGTTGCCTTAGCCCCTAGTCTTCCATCGGCCCCTCTGCTGGGTCTCCGGCCTCTGTTGCCGTCACAGTATCAGCTGCGGCAGGTCTTGGGTGGTGCGGGGGTGCAGCCCGCCGACGCGCCCCGACCTGCCTTTTCATGCGGCTGACCATCTAAACTATCTATTATTACGAGGTTCGTATCACTTACCCGGTACCAAGCCTCCAGCTCCTGACTGCAGCAGCATTGAGTTGTGGCCACGCCACTCGATCGGTCTGTGAATGGGAATGGAGCTCTAGAACAAACCGCCATCGGTTTGATAGCCGAAGAGAAGGAGATGGCAGCTCCAAAGCGAGCATGTCAAAATACTCTCACTGTGTTTAAACATGGACGTGTGCACGGTGAGAGGAAGATGTCAGCATGCAACCACAGTCACACTGAGTTTGTCCCAAGACAAACGGTTTGCACGTCGAGAAGGAGATGGCAGCTCCAAAGAGAGCATGTCAAAATAGTCTCACTGTGCGCCGGCCCTCTTAGACGGCGGTAGCACCAAGAGACTATGGGGTGTTTTCGGCCGGCCAGCATCTGGGCCGCCGGCATGTACCAGACTTGTTCCGACCACTTTCCGGAACATATCCGAGGTAAAAGTACTGTGGTCGGCCCTCGTAGTCGGCGATTGCGCCAAGAGACTATGGGGTGTTTCCGGCCGGCCGGTATCTGGGCCTCCGGCATGTCCTGCCAACGGCAGGCATGTTCTGGCATGTACCAGACTTGTTCCGGCCAGTTTCTGGCCGGGCAGAACATGATTCCGGCCGGCCGGAACATACCCGAGGTAAAAGTACTGTGGCCGGCCCTCTTAGACGGCGATTACCAAGTCTCCAGCAGCGTCGAGTTGTGCTCACACCACTCGAACGGTCTGTGAATGAGAATGAAGCTCTCGAGTCCCTCTTATATGGCAATAGCGCCAAGAGACTATGGGGTGTTTTCAGCCGGCCGAGATGCCGGCCGGCATCTAGGCAGCCATGCGGCAAGTCCTGCCAATGGCCGGCAGGCACGTTCCGGCACGTTCCGGCATGTACCAGACATTTTCCGGCCGGCCAGAACATACCCGAGGGAACAGTGCTATGGCCAGCCCTCTTAGACGGCGATGGCGCCAGTCTCACTGAGTTTGTCCCAAGACAAACGTTTTGCACGTCGAGAAGGAGACGGCAGCTCCAAAGAGAGCATGTCAAAATACTCTCACTGTGTTTAAACACGGACGTGTGCACGGTGAGAGGACGACGTCAGCATGCTACGACAGTCTCACTGAGTTTGTCCCAAGACAAATGGCATGTCGAGAAGGAGACGGCAGCTCCAAAGAGAGCATGTCAAAATAGTAATCTCATTGTGTACCGGCCCTCTTAGACGGCGGTGGCACCAAGAGACAGACTATGGGGTGTTTTCGGCAGGCCGAGATGCCGGCCGGCATCTAGGCAGCCATGTGGCATGTTCTGCCAATGGCAGGCATGTTCTGGCACATTCTCGGGTATGTTCCGGCCGGCCGGCCGGCCGGAACATACCCAAGGGAACAGTACTGTGGCCGGCCCTCTTAGACGGCGATTACCAGGTCTCATGCAGCGTCGAGTTGTGCTCACGCCACTCGATCGGTCTGTGAATTTGAATGAAGCTCTCGAGTCCCTCTTAGATGGCGATGGCGCCAAGAGACTATGGGGTGTTTCCGGCCGGCCGGTATCTGGGCCTCCGGCATGTCCTGCCAACGGCAGGCATGTTCTGGCATGTACCAGACTTGTTCCGGCCAGTTTCCGGCCGGGCAGAACATGATTCCAGCCGGCCGGAACATACCCGAGGTAAAAGTACTGTGGCCGGCCCTCTTAGACGGCGATTACCAAGTCTCCAGCAGCGTCGAGTTGTGCTCACACCACTCGAACGGTCTGTGAATGAAAATGAAGCTCTCGAGTCCCTCTTATATGGCAATAGCGCCAAGAGACTATGGGGTGTTTTCAGCCGGCCGAGATGCCGGCCGGCATCTAGGCAGCCATGCGGCAAGTCCTGCCAATGGCCGGCAGGCACGTTCCGGCACGTTCCGGCATGTACCAGACATTTTCCGGCCGGCCAGAACATACCCGAGGGAACAGTGCTATGGCCAGCCCTCTTAGACGGCGATGGCGCCAGTCTCACTGAGTTTGTCCCAAGACAAACGTTTTGCACGTCGAGAAGGAGACGGCAGCTCCAAAGAGAGCATGTCAAAATACTCTCACTGTGTTTAAACACGGACGTGTGCACGGTGAGAGGACGACGTCAGCATGCTACGACAGTCTCACTGAGTTTGTCCCAAGACAAATGGCATGTCGAGAAGGAGACGGCAGCTCCAAAGAGAGCATGTCAAAATAGTAATCTCATTGTGTACCGGCCCTCTTAGACGGCGGTGGCACCAAGAGACAGACTATGGGGTGTTTTCGGCAGGCCGAGATGCCGGCCGGCATCTAGGCAGCCATGTGGCATGTTCTGCCAATGGCAGGCATGTTCTGGCACATTCTCGGGTATGTTCCGGCCGGCCGGCCGGCCGGAACATACCCAAGGGAACAGTACTGTGGCCGGCCCTCTTAGACGGCGATTACCAGGTCTCATGCAGCGTCGAGTTGTGCTCACGCCACTCGATCGGTCTGTGAATTTGAATGAAGCTCTCGAGTCCCTCTTAGATGGCGATGGCGCCAAGAGACGATGGGGTGTTTTCGGCCGGGATGCAGCCGGAGGACGCCTTAAGTCCCAAAAAATGACTGAGTATCAGAAATTTTTCGACTAGGATTGCCCGTTGAAGAGAGACACAACCCAGTACTTTTGACGGGAGACATATGCACCATTTTCTCACTGAATATATAGTGAGGGAGACCGGGTGGTGCCGCTCCCCAAGGTGAAAGATGGAGAAAAAAAACGATGATTGCTCACGCTTGTCTTGTACGAGAGTATGTAGTAGCACGTTGCCTTGGACACTTGGGTTCTAAGAAGAAGTGTCACCGGAGGGAACAGTGGTGTGTATGCCGACCCTCTTAGACGGCGATGGCGCCAAGAGACGATGGTGTGTCTCCGGCCTCTGCTGCCATCACAGCATCAGCTGTGGGAGGTCTGGGCTGGCACGGGGGTGCAGCATCCAAGCTGCTCCCTCCCGCCGCACCACCCCGAGCTGCCTTTCGCACATCGACAAATCAGAAGGGGGGTATGTCATGAGCGGTGTTCCACATGGGGTCAGTGTTGGGCCCATGTTGTTCACAATTCACATAAATGACATCTATGAGGTAATAAATAGCGACATAAGTAAATTTGCTGATGACACTAAAATAGGCTGTCCAGTTCATTCTAATGAGGATATTAGAGCACTCCAGAATGATTTGAATAGACTAATGCAGTGGTCAGAGAAGTGGCAGATGCAGTTTAATATAGACAAATGCAAAGTTCTAAATGTTGGACAGGAAAATAACCATGCCACATATAATCTAAATAATCTAGATTTTTGAGATCTAGATTATTCCAGCTCTAAACTACACCCAACCCTAACATTACACCTACTGTCAGATTATGATAACCCAAGGGAAAATTATTTACCCACACCCTCCCATATAGTAACCTATTTATGCTAACTGTACGATACACACTCGCCGCAAGTGCCTGCACCCTACAATCACCCCCCCATCTCCCACATGCACCAAGACACATACAAAAAATCTGCCACCACATACATCACTGCCCTCTGAATGTCCTTGGAAACCCCGCCCACATCAAAATGCAAAGCCCTCAAAGTCGAAATGTTTCTTCCCCATCCTGCCACTATACCCAGGACCCTCGCTAACCATGTCCTTACAGCCTCCAAGTTTTCACAAAAATATACAGCATGAAAAGCAGTCTCCTCTTCCCCACAATGCAAACAAGTGCCCACACCTACATAACCCATTCTATATAGCGCTGCCTTTGAAGCTAGAATTCCCATAAAGAACCTATAAACCACTTCACGAACACTTGGCTTTAATCTAATCTTTCGAAAGTCTTCCCAAATGCCCCTCCAATCATACATCGGGTATGTTGCTACTCCCTGTATCACTTTACCCTGCCTATCTGTCCTCCCAAGCCTACTTACCCTTACTTTTTTTGCCAACAAATTACGCACCATATCTTCACACACTAGTAGTGCCTTCCCCTTCCACCATTTTCACACATCCTCAATGACCTCTCCCACGCTTCTACCCCTCTCCCCTTCCACCCTCAAGTACTGCTGCTTCACATACACTGCCTTCACTCGTGTGTCCAAAGGTTTAAGACCCAGCCTACCCTGCCACACGCCCAGCATCACCACCTCCTTCCATAGCCATGGCTTCCCATAACCCCACACATACCTCAAAACCACCCTCTCCAGTTCCTGAATATCACACGACCTCAGGGGATATACTTCTGCCACTCCCCACACTTTACTATACACAAGTGTGTTTACTACCACCACCCTCTGCTGCAACGTTACATCCCCGGTCCTCCACCCGCGCATCCTACCCATTGCTCTACTCACAACATCCTTGGAATTTATTCTCTGAGTCTCCCCCCACATCTGCCATGTACACAACCCCACATATCTTAATTCTATCCACTACGTTCCACCCATACAGTTCCCCCAACCCCCCACACCCATGTGCCTACTTCTAAGAACTTTGACTTTGCTCCATTAACCCTCATCCCTTTCGCCCCACCAAAAATCTCTATTATACGTCCCACATTCCCCAATCCTATTTCCCCTCCCACCAATACTGTGGTGTCATCCACATACCTCACAATACCACATCTGCCAGGACCCTCCTCTCCCTGTTCCCACACTCCTTTCCCTATAAGCCTATAAAAAGCGTCCTGCATGCAAGCAAAGAGGATTTGAGACAAGGGGCAACCCTGTCACAAACCCTTCCCCAACTGCACCTGCAACCCCAAATTCCCATTAACCTGTACCCTGACCCTCGCAGGCGTATACAAAGTAGTCACCCAGTGCACAGTCTCATCCCCAAAACCCTGTTTTTGTAAAATACTTCACAACATATGTCTATCTACACTGTCATAAGCCTGCTTCCAATCAATCCCCAAGATCCCCCCCCCTTGTCTACCCTCCACGAAATCCCTAATTCTTCCATGCCCCTCACACATACTACGACCTGGAATCCCACACTGTCCTCTATGTAGAACTCGGTCAAGCACCTTTTTCATACGATTACCTAAAACCTTTGCAAAAACTTTATAATCAGCACACATGAGGGAGATCGCCCTAAAAGCACCCAAGGTCTTTCCCCCCTCCCTTATAAACGAAAACAACTACCCCCATGCCCTGCGATTCCCTCAACACTCCCCTTTCCTTCATACAGTTAAACAACGAGACCAGACATTCCTTCATTCAATCCCAATGTGTAATATAGAAATCATTAGGAATTCCATCAATGTCCAGTGCTTTTCCCCTACTCAAGCCCATTACTGCTTCCTCCACCTCCTCCTCACTGATTCTACCCTCTATTACCGCTCTCTCCTCCTCCCCTAAAATACCCCGAATTCCTTCCCCTAGAATCTCTCCCTCCCTCCCTCCTCCCTCCCCTGCTTAAAATTCTCCCTAAACCAATAATCAGCATAAATACTCATTCCGTCGGTGGTACTAAGTACCTGCCCCACCCTATATCCCCCCACCCCTTTACACACTTCTAATTCCATAATCGTGCCTATTCCTAAATCTCCTCAAAACACATCCTGAAGGTTTGTCACCCCATAGTACCTCCTCTAATCCTTCCCTCACACGTATCGCATCAAAACGAGAATTTTGTATATCCCTCAATCTTCCCCTTAAAGCCTCTATTTCTCCATGTCTAGCCCCCCTCCCCCTTCATAACAATCATTGAGCTGCCCCTCAAAATATTTCTGTAAACCAAACCTCCACCTCGCCTCATCCTGTCCTCTATGCTGATAATACTCCTTAATCTGCAATTTAGCATGCTTCTCCCATAATTCCAATACATCCTCCTCTTTGTTGCAAACCTCCCAGAGTTGCCTCCACCATTCCCTAAAAAACAACCCCTCCCCCTCCCCCTGAAGTAGCCTCAGATTCATTTTCCAATAACCCACATACCTACGAACCATCCCTTCCCATGCCACCTCTGCCAAAATGGCATGATGGTCCAAAAAACCCAAATCTATCGTCATTACACGTTCTACTGTTATATCTCGAGTTATATATATACGGTCCAACCTGGCAGCATAACCCCTCCTCATAAACGTGTGCTCTACTCTCCACCCATCGCCCCTGACTATTTCATAAATCCCTGCATCCCTCAACAAATCCCTCAATACCCCAAGCACACACCCTGCCTCTCTCGGCTCCACATCCTTATTCCTGATTCCACAGTTCCAATCCCCACCTATTATAGAAACCATGGGTAAACCCCGCATGTAGAAAAACAAAACCTCCCTTACAAAATTCACCTTTACCCATATGTTACTATCAGCCGGCATTTACATCCCCAGAAAACATACTCTAATCTCGCCCCATATCCCCTCCACCCTCACCACCCTCCCCTCCCCCCCTCTTCCCACATGAGCACGTGAAATGGGCTGGATTTCCTCACTGCCACTGTCACCCCACCCTTTAATTTCCCTTAACTACCAGCATACATCCTAAAACCATTCAGCCTCAACTCTCTGCCACACTTAAAATTGTGTTCTTGAATAAAACACACATCAATGTTAAAACACCGCAAAACATCCTCCAACCATACTCGTTTACCGTCAGCTCTAAGGCCATTCACGTTTATAGTTAGATTCAGAAAGGGTGGTTTTCCTCTATGTCTGTGTGTCCTGTCTATTACACTTTTTGCTACTTTTGTCTTTTCCCGTGCACTCTTGCCCGCCTGGACCCCCTCCCTCCCCTGTGCACTACCCGGCCCCTTCTTAATCACTCCCCCCCCCCACGCCTTCTTCCCAGAACGCTGAGCTGGTGTAATAACCTCATCATCCAACAAGCCTCCAGCTCTCTTTCTAGATGCACCCTCATTCTCCATGTTAGTATTTCCACACCCCCTGTGCACCTCAGCTTCCACCTGCAGCAATTGCAACATGCTAGACTCTGACCCCAGAGGCCCTGGAATCTGCTCAATCAGGTCCTCCTCAACCAACAGAATTCTCTCGTCTGCAGAGGGGTTCTCCTCTGCAGGCACGTCCAGGAAAGACCTAATCATCTCCTGTAGGGGTGCAGATAACTCCTGTAGGTCACCAGCCTCTCCCACCCCCACAGGCTGCTGCTCAACACCCGGGTCTGCCTGCAGTGGAGCATCCAAAGCCACTGGTAGCGTCACACACAATTCTCTTCCACGCCCTCCACTTCGTCTGCCCAATTACCTTTCCTTACTGCACTCTTAGCCTTCGGCAGAGGTGCCGCCAGAGACTCTGTGGCTACTTGCAGTTGCAAAGGCCGCGGCGCTGCTGCCTTACCACACCCAGCCGCCGTGTGGTCAAAAGCGCCACACAGGCGACACGTCTTGCGTTGTCCAGAGTAGGTCACATACATCTGTGTCCTAAATTCCTCCAGGACAACATACGAGGGAATAGGTCTTCTCAATGTCATTTTGAGGGTGTAAGATCCAGCAGGCAGTCCTGCCTAGATTCCATCCGTCCATCGACCTAAAGTTATAGCATGCACCTCACCATATCGTTGAAAAGTCTCTCTGATATCCACATCATCTGCTTCAAAAGGAACGTTGCAGATCCTCACCCAGGTGTAGTATTTTGAGGTATCCTGCAGGTGCACCTCCAGTCCAGATGATACGGCGATGCTCTTCTCCTGGTACTGAGTCACCGTCCTTTCATACGCCTCTACTGTGCAGAACTTTATGAAGATTCTTAAAGAACCATTAAGCGCTATTCCACTTAGTTCATCATTGTCAATGCCAAACGTGTCCCGTATAATCGTTGGTAATAAAACAGAGGCATTCGTCGGATAAATTGTTCCTTTAACAAGGTCAATACACATGGTGTTGCTCCTCCTGCGGTAGCTGGCAGTCATCTTGTTGAAAACAGGAAGTTGCGCAACCTAGAAAGCAGGAGCTTTTGCGCAGCGCGTCCACACGGCCCGAGAGCCATGAGGACAATGTGATTATCATTAAGCTTGGTGCATTATTATTGTCTTGAGGTTGTAATTTATTATTATACCTTTATTCCTTATTGAATTGTGGTATGTTTTAAAAACTTGTATATAGTATTATGTCAGGTGTTACCTGGATTGTTATGTGTTTATATATTGTGTTGTTGATGTTGTCCTTGTTCGTCATTTTTTAATTTTAAGTAGTAGGAGGAGTGTAAGCAATAATGAGTAGGTTCCACTTTATGAACCTTGTTACTTGTGAAACAACTACGTAGACGCTGTCTGTAGGTTGTGTTAAGTTTATTTTAATGTCTTTATGTATGTGCTTATTCAGTAGATTGTGTAGTGAATGTTTATTGTTCATCATCAGTGTCAATGTTACATACTGATATATGTACCTATATATATATATATATATATATATATATATATATATATATATATATATATATATATATATATATATATATATATATATATATATATATATATATATATATATATATATATTTGTATGACGTTTTAAATAAAATATAAAAAAGAAAATAATAAATTACAACCTCAACACAATAATAATGCACCAAGCTTAATGACAATCACCAATAATACAACTCGCAATTAATTACACAAGACCTATAAATGCATTATTAAGAAACTTGTGCTGCAACACAGGTGACCCATCATCCCTCCCCCCACTCACACAACACAGGTGACCCATCATCCCTCCCCCCGCTCACACAACACAGGTGACCCATCATCCCTCCCCCCACTCACACAACACAGGTGACCCATCATCCCTCCCCCCACTCACACAACACAGGTGACCCATCATCCCTCCCCCACTCACACAACACAGGTGACCCATCATCCCTCCCCCCACTCACACAACACAGGTGACCCATCATCCCTCCCCCCACTCACACAACACAGGTGACCCATCATCCCTCCCCCCACTCACACAACACAGGTGACCCATCATCCCTCCCCCCACTCACACAACACAGGTGACCCATCATCCCTCCCCCCACTCACACAACACAGGTGACCCATCATCCCTCCCCCCACTCACACAACACAGGTGACCCATCATCCCTCCCCCCACTCACACAACACAGGTGACCCATCATCCCTCCCCCCACACACACAACACAGGTGACCCATCATCCCTCCCCCCACTCACACAACACAGGTGACCCATTATCCCTCCCCCCACTCACACAACACAGGTGACCCATCATCCCTCCCCCCACTCACACACACACATTGAAAACTAACCCCATCACCAATCTGAATACTCATGACAATAATTATCCTCAATTTAGGAATATCATGACATGTGTCACGTGAGGAAAGAGAATTTACAACATGGATGGTACAGGACTACCAATATCACAATACCTTAAATAAAACAAACACATGTGAATATTACATTTCAAAACACGTATACAACTACCAATAAAGTTGGTATTACCGTTAATGATTTACACTTATTACATATCAATTCCTCCCCCCCTCACCCCGAAATAATACGACCATTGTCCTCATCGCTCTCGGACCGTGTGGACCTACTGCCCAGATGCTCCTCAGTTACCTAGCTGCAGTGGTGTGAGGTGGTGCTGTCGCTCCTCTTTTGACACCTCAGGAAAATTACTGCTGTCAACATGGCGGTTTGTCATAGGCGCCGCATTAATATTATTGATATTGAGCTTCTCCGGGGGACGATTTTGCCTAGTTCAGCGCAGGTTCTCTTACCTAAGATCATCAGAGAGACATATGGAATTCAAGATGGAGAATTATATGGAGTGGCTTTAAATGAAGCGCATAGAATCTCCGTGAAACTGCTCACTGCAACGGTTTATGAATCTTTGGTTACTCGTTTCCAGGACGTGAGTCTTGATGTTACACCTGCTGTATGTGTGAGAATGGTTGATGTTTCCAGGCATTATACCTGGATAAAGTTATGTAACGTCCCCTTTGAGGCGGATGAAGCTGATATCAGAAAAGTCTTCGAGAAATATGGGACAGTTCATTTTGCCCAGCCTGGTATGTGGGTAGCAGGTGCCTATGAGGTTTGCCAGAAAGTACTTTTAACCTTAAAATGACATTGAGACATCCCGTATCGTCTTACGTTTATCTTCAGGACTTCAGGACACAGGTCATGATTTTATATCCCGGGCAAAGGCATACGTGTCGACTATATGGTGAGTATGACCACATAGCTGCAGCATGTGAGAAGAAAAGATGCGTGCCTGATGGGCGGCAGGTGAGGATCAATCACCTGGGGGAGGGTGTGGTCGTTTGTGGAGTGAGATGGTGGAGCAAGCTTTTAGGACTGGGGGCGAGTCCCCCCCTCAGATCCCTGCCCCAGAATCTCCTTCAGTGACTTCTGCAGGGATGGTACCACGGGAGGAAGTGTTAGAAATAGAGGAGGAATTGGAGAAAGTTTTGAAGACCTTGTCACCGCCTGAGGAGAACGTTACATCTGAGCAAGAAGTAGCTGGAGAGTTAACGCTTCCAGCTTGTCAACGATATGAGAATTTGGAGAATGATGATGTGATGGAGACGTCAGTGGGATTATTAAATCATTGTAAGGTGGATGTTGAGGTTCACTGTAAGGTTTCCCCAGACAATATTATGGGGAGATGATTGTAACAAGGAAAAGGGCAGCTACGTCAGACTCGGATGATGTGCTGACGCCAGCGCAGAGGCCTGGGAAGCAGACTGGTGTGGTAGGAGAGGGAAGAGGTGGCGATGGGGGAGGTCATGATAAGAAACATAGGAAGAAGGGAGGGGGGAAAGAAGGTATTGTGAAGATAACGTACAGAAATACTAATTCTAGTGGTGAAAAGAGTGAGGAGAAGAGGCAGGGGTGGAAAATTTAAAGACCTTCGGTGTATGACTGTCAATGTTAATTACTTAGGTAGCAGAATAAAGAGAGAATGGTTGTGCATGTTTCTTAATAAATATGGAGTGGATGTTGTGTTTCTCCAGGAACATAATTTCAAGGAGGGTAAGGTGTTAGAGGTAGCAGGTTATCAAGTAATGACCCTGCCAACTACCCATTTAAAAGGTGGTGTGGGTATTTTAATAAAGGAGATGAGTCCGTTTGTTTTGCAGAGAAGTGAGGGGGGAGGGGGGAGTGTTACGTGTGGATGGGTCATGGATGGGTAAGCGTGTATCTTTTGTAAGTGTGTATGTGCCTGCAGAGAATAGCATGCAGATAAGGAAGGATTTTGTGTGGGAGGATCTTGTCTATTTTTTGTGTGCACTACCGGAAGTAGCAATAGTGGGGGGTGACTGGAACTGCGTTATTAGGGCGGCTGACGTAGAACCAAATGGGGCAGGGCATATGTCTGTAACTCTCAGGGATTTGATGAGGGACGTTAGGTTACGTGATGCGTTTGGGGGGTGGGAAACAGAACATACTTTTGTTAGGAGGGGATATGCAGCGAGGTTAGATAGAGTGTATCTTTCTCAAGGGGTTGTTGTGAAATCTTTTAATACCGTTGAGGCGGCTATGTCAGATCATAGGGCTGTAGTGGTGGAAGTAGAGTGGGAGGAGATGGCGGAAATATATAGGACTTATTGGAAATTGAACATTAGTGTGTTGAGTGATGAAGAAGGTTTGGAGAGCTTTTTTCTATTTTATGGAAAGAGCTTTACAAGGAAGCTCAGGAGGTGGATGACATTGTAACATGGTGGGATTCTGTGGCTAAAGAAAGGATAAGAAAATACTATGTGAGGGAGGGTAAACGTATAACTAATTTAAAATATGGGCTTGCGAATTATTAAGAGGATCGATTAAGAGGTTGTTATGGGCAGATGGTTGGTGGTGTTTATCCCATGGACGAAATAGTAGACATAAAAGAGAGATTGCGAACGTTGCAAAATGATCGGTTTCAAGCAGTAAGGGTGCGAGCAGGGTTAGAAGAAGTTTGGTGGGGGGACAAACCGTCAGCGTGTGTGTTGCAACATCAAAAGCACAGGCAGGCGCTGACGGCTATCCCTAGATTAGAGGTAAATGAGGTGATGGGGATCTGTAGAGCAGGGCAGGATATAAGAAATATGAAGGGTATGAGTGCATATGTGGATATGTGGTATGAAAAGTACTGGACAAGTGAGGGTGTGGATGATGTGGAGTTAGACAGAGTGTGTACATATGCAATGTGCAATTTAGGTAATAGTGATAGGACAGCTTTGGTGGGGTTATTACTGCAGAGGAAATAGAGATTGCTTTACAGGGCATGATGAAGGGGAAAGCCCCGGATATTGATGGACTACCGGTGGAATTTTATTTACAACATTGGGCGTTAATAGGAAATTTCATGGTTAGGCTATTTAATTGTTTGAAGGAGAAGGGTAAGTTAGGAGATAAGCAGACTACAGCGGTTGTGGTGCTGGTCCCGAAAGGTAAGGGGCAGCCCACCCTTCGAGAGTTTCGGGCAATATCGTTGTTATGTGCAAACTATAAGTTTTTTGCAAAAATTTTAGGTAATAGGGTTAAATGTGTAGTGGGGAGGGTCGTATCGAAATCGCAGTTTGGGCTGCCCGGAAGGTTGATGATTGAAGGACACGGGATTCTGAGAAGTTTTGTGGAGTCAAAAAGGGGGGAAAGGGGGCGGCTTTACTGGCTTTAGACTGGCAGGCAGCCTATGATAGAGTGGAAAGGCGTGTACTGCTGGGTATACTTAGGAGACAGGGTTATGGGGAAGAAATAGTTGATTGGGTAAATATGCTGTAAAGAGGAGCACAAATGAGGGTACAAATAAATGGGTGCATGGGGAGGGATTTTGCGATGGGTAGAGTTCTCAGGCAGGGGTGTCCCATGTCACAGATCTTATTTGGGTGTTTTCAGGACCCCTTTTATAGAATGGTTGAACGTACCGTCAGTACCAGGGGTGAGGGTGGGGTTGAAGGAGGGACGCTTTGGCCAGGATTAATAGGTTATGTAGGTGATACGACTGTTCTGGTTCGTGAAAGGATGTCTATGAAAGTATTGGACGATGTTGTGCAAGTGTTTGAACGTGCCATGGGTATGAAGGTAAACAGTGAGAAGGGGAGGGTAAGGTGAGTTGTAATGTTGTTAAAAAGTGTGCTGTGTCGCTAAAGATTTGTGGTATTATATACAAGGATGACATGGATGTGGCACGTGAGGAAAACTCAGATAGGTTGTTAGAAAGGATGGTGGGACGTTATTTATGGTGGGACGTCCGTGTGTTTTGAGTCCCCAGCATCTCACTCTGGCCCAAAGAGTGATTGTCGTAAATGTTTTATTTTATAGTAAGGTTTGGCATGTTGTGGCTGTGTTCCCCATTACATGGACGGTGATTTCGGGAATTTTGAGAAGGGTGTTTAAATTTTTGTGGGGATCATGTTGTGATTGGTTAAAAAGAGATGTTTTTATATTATCGGTGTGCCAGGGTGGGTTGGGATTGATGGATTTAAGACGGAGGGCAAAATGTGTGTTTCTTAAATGGGAGGTATTGCGTGTGGGCGTGATGGCGGGAAATATAGAACAGGTACATATGAGGTTGATGAAGTGGTATGGAAGCGTTGAATTGAGGGAATGTGAAGTTGTTCTACGGGCCTTGTTGTTGGTTAGGGAATGGAGAAACATTCGAATACGGGTTTTGTGTAGGTTACTGGTGGGTAAGTGTGTTGCCCCTGTTGAGGGTTTATTCCCCAATGTACTCGTGGAGAAACATTTGGTATAGATTTAGCAAGCTGAAATTATTGCCTAGTGTGCATGACGTTATGTTTCGTTTTTTACATGGTATATTGCTGTCAGGAGCCATACTAAGAACCAGGAGAGTAGTGGTGTGGTTTTTGTGGAGGGGACGAAACGGCGTTCCATGTAGTTTATTTTTGTGAAGGGTTAGAAGACGTCAGTGGTTGGTTAGGTAGGTTGGTACAGAGGGTGGGAGGGAGTTGGGTGGCGGTTCTGCGTGCTTTAAGTCTTGACATGGGTGGTTTAGAAGAGGAAGTCATTAGAGCTTTAGATTACATCATGGTGGATTATATCTACATATCGTACATGATGAGGGGGAAAGGGGTTAGTGAGGTGCGAAGGCGCGTTCTTGTAATAACGTTTTATCGCACGATGTGTCGTAACTGGGAGTTGTATGGGAAGAGGTGGGATCAGGTATTTTTGGAAGGATATAGGAGGCTAACGTTAGAAATTCTCGTGAATCTGTGAATGAATATGAATGTATGAAGGGTAAGGTTCTTTTTATTTATGGGATTTAAATTGATTGAGTGTAAGTCAGTGGGCAATAGTAGGCTCGTCTCCTGTGGGGGGCACGAGAGTGTGGTGAATGTTGGTATGGATTGTGTTTCCTGGTTGTCATGGATGTGTGGTTGTGGAGCTATGAGAGCTCGTTGATACTTATTGTTACTTTTGTGTAATGAATGAAAGCGCAACCCCGAAGGTTTTGTCATGTATCTGGATGCATTCCTGTCATGTAATGATCCGATTCTTGAGTCATATGCTTTTAATGATATATGTAATTGGTTATGTTTATTATCGGTTATGAGGTCATGATACGTGTTTGGTTTTTGTAGATTAATATATTTTTATATACTGTTTTGTTTGTGTACATGTATGCATATGCATGGGTTTTCCTTTTTTTGTGAAATCAGGGTAGCGTGCCCCAGGAGCGCTTCATGGACGAGGTAATCCAGGAGTTTTTGGGAACGTCTGTGACTGGTATCTTCAGTGAAGGTGAGGAAGTCAAGACAGTCCCATCACCTGGGGGAGGGAACCCCAGTGCAGGTACCTTGCAGCAGGTGGTGCAAGTGAAAGTTCATCAGGAGCAAGGCCAGGACGTGGATATGAGTGTCAGTGGCGGCTCCAGAAAGAGACCGGCTGGAACAGCGGAGGTAGAGGAGGGTCTCACGCCAGGCCAGCACCCAGGAAAAAAGGCGTGTGCGGCAGAGGAGTTGAAGGAGGTACGGGCTGGCCCAGTGACTCAAGAGCTACACAGTAGACGGGCACGGGAGAGTGATGATGATAAGGTAAAGACCTATGAGGCGCCTGGGCACCGAACGGGAAAAGTCGCCGCATAGAGGAAAGCCGTCACTTATATAGCTTTCACGAGTGTTACTCTTAACGTGAATGGTCTCAGGTCGGAGATCAAGCGAGTGTGGCTGGTTTGGTTTTTGCTCAGGTACCGGACTGATGTGTGTTTTACAGTAACATAATTTTCAGTATGGATGTGATTTGAGGTTGGACGGTTACAAGATGTATGTTAGTTCTGCCAGGCAGTTAAAAGGGGGAGTTGTGATAGTCATCAGGGACACCAGCCCCTTGCATGTCACGGGTTGGGAGGAGGGGGAGGAGGTAGTGAGAATAGATGGGGTCTTGGGTGAGAGGCGCATTTGTCTTATAGGTGTGTATATGTCGGCGTTGGGTAATGTAAGGGTTAAAGCAGATTTTGTGAGGGAGGACTTGTTGTATTTTTTACAAGCTTTGCCATTGGTCACGATCATCGGCGAGGATTGGAACTGTGTGATTCGTGAAAGGGATGTGGAACCAAGGGGGGTGGGGTGTGTACTGAAGGTTCTGTGAGACACATTTCAAGATGTTGGTATTGTGGACGTAGTGGGGGGGGGGTCGTTTAGCGCCTGAGCATACTTTTGTCAGGCGAGAATTTGCGGTGCGACTAGACAGGATTTACGTAATGCGGGGTATAGAGGTATGGGATGTGCAAATGGTTGATGTAGGTTTCTCAGATCACAGAGGGGTAATAGTTGACTTGCAGTGGGAGGGAGTGGTCAGAGTTCATGCTGGTTATTGAAAGTTGAATGTAGGATTGCTTAGGGGTGAGGAAGGGGGTGTAGGGTTCGAAGAATGGTGGGGTAGGGCCACTGAGGGTAGGGATAGGGTACTGCAGCTCGTTGACTGGTGGGATTCGAAAGCAAAGCCTTGTATTGCAACCTATTTCCGAGGCAGGGGAGGGAGGAAGCGAGGTGGTGTTATGGCTTACAAAATTATTTGGAATCAGAGCTGTGGAGAAATTTTCTCCAGGAGGGGGGTATCAGCCCCCTTCAGCCCTTTCAGCCCTGAGGTGCCAAGCCCTCTCAGAAGGGGCGAGAGTCTTGTTTACTGCTAAAGTGAGTAATTGATCACAGATGCTATGCCACGTAGTCAAGTGACCTCTGCTCCTTGCAGCGGTGTTGCAAAGTGTATTTTTATAAGGGACAGTACATCTCTTACTTAGCAGGACAATTAAGGAAAATCCTGCTCCCACTTTATTACCATAGTAAAGATAGTGTACATTGTTGTCTATGCTTAAGACAGCAAGAAACAAACATTCTGCTTTGCTTCATCGAGGAGGTGACAAGGATGCAAGGTACTAGGTCAGCGTTTTTTTTTGTGCAAGGGGCAGCAACGGCTTGGGGCGGTGTGGCGTCGCCAGACTATCTTTGACTCTAGGGAGAGTGACACTGATGCCAGGATAACTAGCAAAGAACACTGATCTGTGCGTTAGTGTGAACAAAGTGTCTCAAACACAATAAACATAAGAGAAGTGTGATCAGCTTCTCTTGTGATACATTGTGAACAATAAAGACAAATCTTGTGGAACATAGTGTACCAGTGTGCGTTTCCTAGACAATGGAAGACGTGGACATCCAAGGACACTTCAGCTTCTATCAAGTCACCGATACCTGTCGAGGGAGGAAAATGCTCACTGAAGAAGTGTTTTAAATGCAAGGTTATGCATCATACAGCATTATGCCCAAATACTTTTGCTGAACAGCATAAGACTTCCACAGAATCAGGAAGTCAACAAACAACAGCATTAAATGTGAGAGATAAGTTTAAAGCAACTGCTCTCCCGATAGCTCGAGTTGAGTTATCTAATAAATTACACAAAACCAATGTGCTAACACTATTTGATCAAGGCTCACAAAGGTCCTTCATAAGAAGAACAGTGCTACAGAAACTGAATAAACAACCCTATGCCAAAATACAGTTAGATATAGCTGGTTTTTTCCACAATTCTGGTAAACAGACATATGACCTAGCCAGAATCACTGTTGGTCTAGGAAACAGAAAAAAGACAGTAGAAGCTGTGGTAGTAGATGATTTGCCTAAGCCTGTGCAGATCCAGGGATTAAAAGAAACAGTTGCAGCACTGAAAGCAGCTAAGGTCAAGTTAGCCTGTCCTGACATACAGACGGACACAATTAGTCCAATTGATTTAATCATTGGAAGTGATTATTAACACTGTTTTGTGCAAAATATAGTAAGTAAACATGATGTTCACTTGCTGAAAACAGCAGGAAGCCACATGATATGTGGTCCCATTCCCTCTCAAAGTGGGAAAGAAGCTGATATTGATTCAGTGGAAAATGTACTAGTTACGAGAATAACCACTGATCATGTACCACAGCAAAAATTATCATTACTGGAAGAAATGAATGAACCAGTTGATAAGTTGTGGGATTTAGATGCGATAGGTATTGATGTAAATAAACCAAGCCCACAAGAGTCTCAGACTTATAACCAATATTTGGACGCTGTCAAATATAAAGATGGACAGTATTGGGTTAGGTTACCATGGAAATTAAATCCACCACATCTACCTAGCAATTATCGCATGGCTTTCGGACAGATGAAAGCACAAATACATGAGCTCAGGAAGAATCCAGAGCTACTGACTGTTTATGATAATATCATACAAGAACAGTTTGACAATAAATTCATTGAGGAAATAGTCGAAGACAAGTTGAAGACAGACGCTCATTATCTCCCGCACCACGGAGTCAGAAAAGATTCTGAAACCACTCCACTACGTGTTGTATATAATTGCAGCGTACGTGCAAATAAAGATGTAGCAAGTCTTAATGACTGTCTGATGACCGGACCCTCACTAACTGAGAAGCTTGGAGACGTGCTTATGAAATTTCGCACAAACCCATATGCCTACACGGCTGATATTTCCAAAGCTTTCTTAAGAGTAGGACTACAAGAAATAGATAGAGATTATACTCGATTCTTGTGTCCTGAAAATCCACATGATCCTCAAAGTCCTGTGAAAACTTATCGTTTCAAATCAGTATTGTTTGGTGCAACATCCTCTCCATTCTTACTAGAAGCTACTCTAAATACACATTTGAAGAAATCTGAAAGTCCCTTCAAAGAAATCTTAAAGAAAAGTTTCTATGTGGACAATCTTCAAGGTACTGTGAATAAAGAGGAGGATTTGAAATCCTTATACAGAGAAGCAAACAAGGAGATGAAAGAAGCAAATATGCCTCTAAGGATGTGGAATACAAATTCAAAGCAATTAAGGGAACTTATCAAAGAAGATTTCCCTGAAACTGAAATTCCTGATTGCAACAATATGCTGGGACTTAATTGGAACACACAGGAAGATACTTTGAGTCTCAAAAAGATAAACAATAAATCATGCAGTACACTCACTAAACGTAGTTTACTGTCAGAGGTATCACAATGTTTTGATCCTCTAGGACTCGTCTCACCAATTACCATAAAGGGTAAAATGCTTATGCAAGATGCATGGAAACTCAAAATTGGATGGGATGAGAACTTGCCTCTAGAAATGAGTCAAGCATGGGATGAAATATCCAGGGAGTTTAAGCAACTTCATTAAATTACATTTCCCAGATAAATAGGTCAAGAGGGAAACAAGTACACATTACATGTGTTCTGTGATGCGTCAACCAGAGGTTATGGCGCTGTAGCTTACATGAGTAATGCTGAAGGAAGTACACTAATTACTTCAAAGGCCAGGGTAGCACCCTTGAAGGTCAGAACAGTACCACAATTGGAACTGACAGCACTCTATGTAGGTACAAAATTAGCTATCTCAACAAAGTACTTGATCACCTCACTATTGAAAAAACCGTGATCTGGAGTGATAATGAAGCAGTTCTCCAGTGGTTAAGAAATAATAAGAGTAAGCTAGTCTATGTACAGAACAGAGTAGCAGAAATAAAAGAGATGCAGAGAGATTATCTCTTTCTTCACGTCTCTACCCAAGAGAATCCAGCTGACATGTTGTCACGTGGTGTCCCACTCAAGAAATTTGTGGAATTATGGCTCCACGGACCGAACTGGCTCTCTAATGAAAATAACTAGCCTCAGCAAAAAGCTCACATTATGCCAGAAGAAACAGTCTGCTTGAACACAGCAGAAATAAGTTGTGTAAATACTGCAGCAGCCACAACAGAAATAGTCATTGATGGATCTAAATACTCATCTTTGGGTAAACTATTAAGAGTTACAGCTCTTGTCTTTGAATTCATTAAAGGAATAAAACCTGATTATGAATGTCTTGAACCCATTAAATACTGGGTGAAACTAATACAGAAAGACGTTTTCTCTACAGAATATAAATTTCTAGGAACACAAGATAAATCCCCAAAGAAACCTGTTATGATTAATTCTTTAGGACTTTATCTCGACTCAGAAAAGATTATAAGATGTCGAGGAAGAATTCATAATTCTTCACTACCTAAAAAAGCCATACATCCAATATTGATCCCCAAGAATCATTGGCTAACAAAACTGATTGTGCAAAACGCCCACAGTAACGTGTTACATGGTGGGGTAGCTGACACACTTTGTCATATACGACAATCCTACTGGATACCTCAAGGTCGACAAAGTGTGAAAAAGCAAATAAAGGACTGTATTACTTGTCGTCACTATGATATGCGAGTATGTCAATATCCAGGTCCACCTCCATATCCCTCTGAAAGAGTTTGTCATATCACTCCATTTGAGGTGACAGGTGTAGATTACACTGGACCAATAATTTTAACCAAAACAGTTGACAAAGTTCCCATCAAGGTGTACATCTGTTTGTTCACTTGTGCTACGACTAGAGCAGTACATCTAGAAGTAGCCACTGACATGTCTGCTGAAACCTTTATCAAATTATTCAGAAGGTTTGCAGCCAGAAGGGCGTGTCCCAGACTGATGATTTCAGATAATGCAACGAACTTTGTTGCTGGTGCTGCTTATATAAGCAAGATCTTTGATCAACCAGAAGTACAACAGATGCTGAATCAACGCAGATGTCGTTGGAGATACATTCCTCCTAAATCTCCATGGCACGGTGGATTTTATGAAAGAATGATCGGCATTGTAAAACGTTGTCTAAGGAAGACTCTTCATCGTCAGAGAATAGACTTAGAAGAATTCCGTACAGTTGTGACTGAAATAGAAAATACAGTCAACAACAGACCTCTAACTTATGTTACCGATGATCTGGACAATTTAGAAGTGTTAAGTCCATCTCATTTACTCCATGGCAGAAGGCTCGAACCTGTTCCTCCCATGAATGATAAAGAAATCATAGAGGATCCTACTTATTTCGAACCTGAGCAACTCAGACGTAAATTCAAACACCTTAATAAAGTGATTGAACGTTGGGAGAAAATTTGGCGAAAAGACTATCTCACCTCATTGAGAGAACACTTCTATGGAGCTGGTGTTCCTGAAAATCATAAGTCCTTAAGACCTGGTGACATAGTGATTATCGACAATGATGGTCCGAGGTCTCAATGGCTACTTGGAAAAATTGTGACCATATATCCTGATGCAAATGGAATCATCAGGACAGTTGATGTTTTGAGCAAAGGTGTAGTGAATAAGCGGACAAGAAATAAACTAGTGCCGTTAGAATTACACAGTGTTGAAAACAAAATTAGTGATTCTCCAGAAACCACACAGACTAAAGCTGTTCAGAAAAGACAAGCAGCAGTGGTGGCGAGTGAGAAAATTAAATTAATGTTAAGTGATGAATAGTTCACCTGCAGCGAACCTCTGCCGCCCCCCAGTGTGGAGAAATTTTCTCCAGGAGGGGGGTATCAGCCCCCTTCAGCCCTTTCAGCCCTGAGGGGCCAAGCCCTCTCAGAAGGGGCGAGCATCTTGTTTACTGCTAGAGTGAGTAATTGATCACAGATGCTATGCCACGTAGTCAAGTGACCTCTGCTCCTTGCAGCGGTGTTGCAAAGTGTATTTTTATAAGGGACAGTACATCTCTTACTTAGCAGGACAATTAAGGAAAATCCTGCTCCCCCTTTATTACCATAGTAAAGATAGTGTACATTGTTGTCTATGCTTAAGACAGCAAGAAACAAACATTCTGCTTTGCTTCATCGAGGAGGTGACAAGGATGCAAGGTACTAGGTCAGCGTTTTTTTTGTGCAAGGGGCAGCAATGGCTTGGGGCGGTGTGGCGTCGCCAGACTATCTTTGACTCTAGGGAGAGTGACACTGACGCCAGGATAACTAGCAAAGAACACTGATCTGTGCGTTAGTGTGAACAAAGTGTCTCAAACACAATAAACATAAGAGAAGTGTGATCAGCTTCTCTTGTGATACATTGTGAACAATAAAGACAAATCTTGTGGAACATAGTGTACCAGTGTGCGTTTCCTAGACAATGGAAGACGTGGACATCCAAGGACACTTCAGCTTCTATCAAGTCACCGATACCTGTCGAAGGTGTTGAGAACACCATAGCTCACGCTACAAGAGCAAGGTATGTTACGAATTTCTTGTAGATCGGGGGACTGCGCAGTTCTTGAGTCGCAAGGAGTTTGTAATCAACCTATAGTCGGCAGTAAGGTGTGGACTTTTGAGTCCAAACAAGTACGTACATCGTCAGCCACCAGTGTATGAAATATGCTGACATAACACCCCCTAGGGGTAATTTATAACTTACAAATTATATTTTTTGACAGCCCATGTTGAGATGGTTTCGACAGCTTCTAGACCTCGTCTGCAGGGGCGGCTGTGTAGACGATTTGCTGTCATTTATCAGCTAAGTGTTTCCTATATTTACATATATAAATTACACATAGCTGGTAAGGCCAATATCTTCAACAAGAGCTGAAGAATTGTTATGATAGGGGATGTGGGGGGATGGTGAGGTGGAATCTATAAGGGATAGACTTGCGGACATCTGCAACGAACGGTTTAATGGAATACGTTATCATTCAGGATTGGAGGACGTGCTACGTGGCGACAAGCAGTCTGGTTTTGTGTTACAGAAGTTCCGAGAGCGTCGTGCTGTGACTACCATGTTGTGATTAGTGGCAAGCTCCAAGGTGGGGGGATACCAGGGTGGTACGGTTTTCGCCACAACAGAAAGCATGAGCTCTTACGTTGATGCTTGGTTTCGGGAAAAATAGAGGGGACGGGTAAGTATAGGTTCACACGATTTGGCGGAGGAGGGTCGTAATGTACTGGGAACGAAACTTAGTGAAAGGTTGGAGGATATACGTGAGGAGGAGGTAGCTGAGGCGATTTTTGGGATGTTGACTGGCAAGACACTTGGCATTGATGGTGTACCAATAGAATTTTATAGGACGCATTGGGGTTACATTAGGCATTTATTTGTCGGGGTTCTAAATAATATGCTGGCAGGTGGGAGGATGGGTCAGTCCCAACGAACGGGTGTTGTAGTGTTGGTTCCTAAGAAGGGTGGCGGGCTTGGCCTGAGTGCTTACAGGGCAATTTCTTTAATGTGTGTAGATTATAAGATTTTTGCGAGGATATTGGGCAATCGTTTGAAGGAGGTCCTGGGGTCGGTATTACATGTGGGACAGTATGGAATCCCTGGGAGAAGTATGAGAGAGGGGCATGGACGTATCAAAGATTTCCTGGAGGGGGGTGGGGGAGGAGGTGCTCTTGGTTTGGACCGGGAAAATGCATATGATTGTGTGGATAGGGGTTTATGCATGTTTGGTTGGCTTGGGTTTTGGCGCAAAAGTGGTGGGTTGGGTTGAAACTTTGTATGCCGGGGCAATGATGAGGGTTCAGGTGAATGGACGACTAGGGAGCAATATATGCATGGAACGAGGTTTGAGGCAGGGATGCCCGCTTTCCCAAGTCTTGTTCGCATGTGTCCAAAATTCTTTTTATGAGCTGGCAGATCACGGGTGGAGGAGGTGTGATAATCAGTCGGGGGGGGGGGGTATAGTGGGGTACTTGGATGATACGACGGTTTTTATTAGTGCACTGGAGGATTTTGTCTACGTAGGCGAGGTCATTGAAAAGTTTGGGGTTGCAACAGGTATGAGGGTTAACAGGTGTAAGTCGATGTTGCTAGACGTGGGGAGCTGGGTGGCAGGGATAATGGGTGAGGGGTTTGGATGGACATGTGTGGATAAGATCAGGATTTGTGGGATTACATATTTAGCGGACAAACAGGCAAGCAGGGATGTTACTTCAGTTGTGGTACAGGACAAGGTGCTGGGTAGATTACGTGGATTACGAGCTGGGGATTCCTCGTTCCACCAACGGGTGATGATCGTGAATTCGCTTGTGTATAGTAAAGTCCGGGGAGTGGTAGCTGTTTACCCTTTGAGGGCCTGTGATGTAACGGAGATACAGAGGAGGGCATTGAGGTATGTGTGGGGATATGGACGGGCATGGTTGGAACGTGAGGTGGTAATGTCTGGAGTACGAGCGGGGGGTTTAGGTTTGCTAGCTTTGGGACCTAGGGTGAGAGCAATATTTGCATGGGCGTGTTACTTGAGACTAGGGGAGACTAGAGGATGTAGCGTGTGGGAAGATGGAAGAGAAGTCCGATGTTGGTGGCGTGGAAAGGAACTAGAGGCGTGTGAAGACTTCCTGCGATTCATGTTAAAAGTGAGGGATGTCCGTGGTATGTGCGTAGGAAGGCTGGTGAATGTAGGATTTCGGCAAGAAGCATTGTCAGGGGTGGAGATTTATCCCACGTATAATTGGAAGGTAATTTGGGAGGAATTCCGGAGGCTTCATATACCAACCAAGGCGCGGGAGGTGGTGTATAGATTTATGATGGGTATCCTGGCGTCTAAGGTAATGTTATGAAAAATGGGTTTTATTGAGGATGCAACTTGCATGCATTGTTGTGGTGAAGAAACGGCTTTTCATGCAGTGTATTTTTGTCCATCCCTAGAAGAGGTAAGGTTGTGGATGCGAGATGTTTTCGGGATGTTGGGAGTGGGGAGGGTGGCTATGTTTAGGGCGTTACTCCTTGACGTGGATGGGGTGACACAAGATGTGGCACGAGCGTTAAGATATATCATCGTGGACTATTTGTACATGTCCTGGGGAATGGGTGAGGTACAGGGCACTGTTGTAGATAAAATTCAGCCGGGAGACAGTCTATTCCCGGTGCTTTGCCCTTCCTCATTCCCTTTAATGCCATCTCTATTTCCTCTACTGTAATTGCCCCTCCAAATGCCGTCCTATCACTGTTCCCTAAATTGCACGTCATATACTCACACACCTTCTCTAAAGCCACGTCCCCCACCCCGCCACTTGTCCAATACCCTTCATACCATTTATCAGCATACACACACATTCCTTTCGTAGTCCTTGTCTCCTGACCTACCCTATAACCTCCCGCCGACTTATGTGCCTCTAACCTTGGGAAGGCTGTAACCTGCTGCCTTTGCTTTTGACATCGCAACACACACGCCGATGGCTTGTCGCCCCATAGCACCCCCTCTACCCCTGCCTCCACCCTTAACTCGTGAAACCTCTTATTTTGTAACTCCCTCAGTCTCCCTTTGACTTCAACAATTTCGTCCATAGGATAGTTGCTCCCTACAGCCCCCTGCCCATAACAACCCCTCAGCTTGTCCTCTAAATAGTTTGAAAGTCCATATTTTAAATTATTTATACATTTACCCTCACTCACGTAATATTTCCTAATCCTTTCCTTAGCGACACAATCCCACCATTTCACGACATCTTCCACCCCCTGTGCTTCCTCACTAAGCTCCTTCCATAGGACAGAAAATCCCTCTAACCCCTCCTCATCACTCAACACACTTATGTTCAATTTTCAGTAACTCCTTTTTTCTCGTTTTGTGACAACCACAAGATTTTTTTTTAAAGTTTTCGACCCTGAGAGTAAGTTTACGAGCAGTGGTCTTGACCCTGAGAGCAAGTTTACGAGCAGTGGTCTCGACCCTGAGAGCAAGTTTACGAGCAGTGGTCTCGACCCTGAGAGCAAGTTTACGAGCAGTGGTCTCGACCCTGAGAGCAAGTTTACGAGCAGTGATCTCGACCCTGAGAGCAAGTTTACGAGCAGTGGTCTCGTCCCTGAGAGCAAGTTTACGAGCAGTGGTCTCGACCCTGAGAGCAAGTTTACGAGCAGTGGTCTCGACCCTGAGAGCAAGTTTACGAGCAGTGATCTCGACCCTGAGAGCAAGTTTACGAGCAGTGGTCTCGTCCCTGAGAGCAAGTTTACGAGCAGTGGTCTCGTCCCTGAGAGCAAGTTTACGAGCAGTGGTCTCGTCCCTGAGAGCAAGTTTACGAGCAGTGATCTCGACCCTGAGAGCAAGTTTACGAGCAGTGGTCTCGTCCCTGAGAGCAAGTTTACGAGCAGTGGTCTCGACCCTGAGAGCAAGTTTACGAGCAGTGGTCTCGACCCTGAGAGCAAGTTTACGAGCAGTGGTCTCGACCCTGAGAGCAAGTTTATGAGCAGTGGTCTCGACCCTGAGAGCAAGTTTACGAGCAGTGGTCTCGTCCCTGAGAGCAAGTTTACGAGCAGTGGTCTCGACCCTGAGAGCAAGTTTACGAGCAGTGGTCTCGTCCCTGAGAGCAAGTTTACGAGCAGTGGTCTCGGCCCTGAGAGCAAGTTTACGAGCAGTGGTCTCGACCCTGAGAGCAAGTTTACGAGCAGTGGTCTCGACCCTGAGAGCAAGTTTACGAGCAGTGGTCTCGACCCTGAGAGCAAGTTTACGAGCAGTGGTCTCGTCCCTGAGAGCAAGTTTACGAGCAGTGGTCTCGACCCTGAGAGCAAGTTTACGAGCAGTGGTCTCGACCCTGAGAGCAAGTTTACGAGCAGTGGTCTCGTCCCTGAGAGCAAGTTTACGAGCAGTGGTCTCGACCCTGAGAGCAAGTTTACGAGCAGTGGTCTCGACCCTGAGAGCAAGTTTACGAGCAGTGGTCTCGACCCTGAGAGTAAGTTTACGAGCAGTGATCTCGACCCTGATAGCAAGTTTACGAGCAGTGGTCTCGACCCTGAGAGCAAGTTTACGAGCAGTGATCTCGACCCTGAGAGCAAGTTTACGAGCAGTGGTCTCGACCCTGAGAGCAAGTTTACGAGCAGTGGTCTCAACCCTGTGAGCAAGTTTACGAGCAGTGATCTCGACCCTGAGAGCAAGTTTTCGAGCAGTGATCTCGACCCTGAAAGCAAGTTTACGAGCAGTGTTCTCGACCCTGAGAGCAAGTTTACGAGCAGTGGTCTCGACCCTGAGAGCAAGTTTACGAGCAGTGATCTCGACCCTGAAAGCAAGTTTACGAGCAGTGTTCTCGACCCTGAGAGCAAGTTTACGAGCAGTGGTCTCGACCCTGAGAGCAAGTTTACGAGCAGTGATCTCGACCCTGTAAGGGTAAGAAGGGATGCAACAAACAATAGTCGCTTCAAATCAGATAGGATGGGACAGGTCATGTGGAGACTTCATTACAAACTTTTTTAAGACAAGAGAAATGTAGCTGAGAAATTTTGATCAATCTCAGAGTTATTGGTTGTCATTCGTTGATGAGTAGGCTCAACCAACTACTAATTCGGTTCTGAATACCCTTACTGAATAGGCCAAACTTTCCAGTTCAGTTTAATCAGTTTTAGAGGTGGTATGTCCCTTCATTATTATATATATATATATATATATATATATATATATATATATATATATATATATATATATATATATATATATATATATATATATATATATATCTATCTATATATAGATATATATATATATATATATATATATATATATATATATATATATATATATATATATGTATATATATATATATATATATATATATATAATATAGGGAAGTACCACCTCTATAGCTGGAATGGGGACCCTCATCCTCAGAGAAGACAATAAACGTACCTCAGAGAAAACTCAAGGTTCTCCCCGGAGCTGTTTGAATATTTTCTTCTCCTACCACCCCCTATATATTTTTTATTCTATGTGAACATTTATTAATAAACAAAATACATTTACAGAAAAAAAACATAAACATGAATACAATGGCACAATGTATCAAAGATGATGAATTTCCTCCAGCTCCTCCGAGGCTGGACGTGAGCCAAGTACGCAGCAAGCATTTCCCCTCTGGATGGCGACGCTGAGGCGCTGGAACATGAAAGTGGCTGCCCTTGGGTCCCTGGTGGTGTCGATGAGTCTGGAACCCAATTCTTTAAGGAAACGTGTGGCATTTTTTCCCCATGATCCCAAGGTCTCTGATCCCACTGGGACAAATTGATACTGTTGGCTAATGTCCCTGTACTTGCTGATCTTGTACTCCTCCCTGTCGCCCCCACTGTGATGGATATAGGTGTCAGCCAGTGTGGACACACAGGTATAGTCCCATGCTAAGAGCTTGCCATTCTTCCAAGGATAGATGGTGATCCTGTCGGGGCGGTTTGCTGGGTTGTGGGTATTGTTTGCTGCAAGTGATCGTGGCTCCCTCTCGGCAGGGCATCCAGCTGTAGCATGGGTTCTCTTAATGATGTCGTTGACCTCATTGTGTCTTGCATGCCAGCCCTTGGTTTTGGAACAGTTAAGACCATGTAGACCGTATTGGTCTGCTTGCACTTCGCCGCAAATACACATATATTCTGTGTGAATTGGGGCAGCAAGGCGCAGAGCCACTGCAATACGGAGGGTCTTAGGGTCGAGTCGCGTTCCCATTGCCGATATGGGAACTGTTTGGAGGAAGTCCCCGGAGTGATGTGCACTCACAGCCTGGAGACGGGCAATCTCCCTATCTGATGTTGCAGCCCTGAGCATGTTGGCAAGCACCTTTTCAGCAATTGGGCTATCCCAGCTTGACTGTTTGTGAGCCAGTGCTGCACTAGGGTTTGGTGCTGGAGCAGCAAGAGTCTCCCATTCGGTGATGGCACTGACATAGCTAGGGTCTTCTATTCCTGCTGAGTCACTGAGGGTGTCAGGAAGAATTTGTCTTATCAACTCGTTTGATGCAATGGAAGAGGATAGGAAAGCTGGTAGAGCAATCTGGGAGGATCTGCGTACTCCTAGCCCTCCAAGCCTGACCGGAAGTGAGGCTTGCAACCACTGTCCATCGTCAAGGGAAAGATTCAATACACTCTCTAGCATGGCCTTCAGGAGAGAGTCATATTCCTTGAGTTTTGGACTGCTGAAGGCTGGGGAGCATCTCAGAAAATAGGTAAGTTTTGGGGTTGACAGGCACCTGGTGAGTAGGTAGAAGGCATCGTGTGTGTCAATGTCTTTCATCCTCCTTTCCATCGTCCGGAGGTCTGAGACTTTTTTTCCTAGGATCAGATCGATGGCATTGGACCCAAGAGGAGCACCGAGGAGAGTGCTATTGGCTGGATCAATGGCTCGTGCTCCTGGTAAAACGGTACTAATATTCTGGATCAACTGTTGATTGGTAGAAACTATTTCACATTTGGTGGGGTTTAAAGAAAGGCCCAGGATTTCTCCCATGTCTTTAATTTTACTGATGTCCTCCAGGAGAGATTCTGTTGTGCCAGCTAGGGTACCGTCGTCCAGGAACCAGATATAGAGCTCGCTGGAGAGTGCCTCCGTGACTTCCTTGATGACCAAACAATATATATGTATATATATATATATATATGTGTGTGTGTGTGTGTGTGTGTGTGTACTCACCTATTTGTACTCACCTATTTGTGGTTGCAGGGGTCGAGTCCTAGCTCCTGGCCCCGCCTCTTCACCGGTTGCTACTGGGCCCTCTCTCTCCCCGCTCCATGAGCTTTATCAAACCTCGTCTTAAAACTGTGTATGGTTCCTGCCTCCACTACGTCATTTTCTAGGCTATTCCACTGCCTTACAACTCTATGACTGAAGAAATACTTCCTACTATCTCTCTGACTCATTTGTGTCTTCAACTTCCAATTGTGGCCTCTTGTTTCTGTGTCCCCTCCCTGGAACATCCTGTCTTTGTCCACCTTGTCTATTCCACGCAGTATTTTATATGTCGTTATCATGTCTCCCCTGACCCTCCTGTCCTCCAGTGTCGTCAGGCCGATTTCCCTTAACCTTTCTTCATAGGACATTCCCCTTAGCTCTGGAACTAACCTTGTCGCAAACCTTTGTACTTTCTCTAGTTTCTTGACGTGCTTTATCAAGTGCGGGTTCCAAACAGGTGCTGCATACTCCAGTATGGGCCTGACATACACGGTGTACAGTGTCTTGAATGATTCCTTACTAAGGTATCGGAATGCTGTTCTCAGGTTTGCCAGGCGCCCATATGCTGCAGCAGTTATCTGATTGATGTGTGCTTCCGGAGACATGCTCGGTGTTATACTCACCCCAAGATCTTTCTCCTTGAGTGAGGTTTGCAGTCTTTGGCCACCTAGCCTATACTCTGTCTGTGGTCTTCTGTGCCCTTCCCCTATCTTCATGACTTTGCATTTGGCAGGATTAAATTCGAGAAGCCATTTGCTGGACCAGGTGTCCAGTCTGTCCAGGTCTTTTTGAAGTCCTGCCTGGTCTTCATCAGATTTAATTCTCCTCATTAACTTCACATCATCTGCAAACAGGGACACTTCTGAATCCAACCCTTCCGTCATGTCGTTAACATATACCAAAAATAGCACTGGTCCTAGGACCGACCCCTGTGGGACCCCGCTCGTCACAGGTGCCCACTGTGATACATCATTACGTACCATGACTCGTTGTTGCCTCCCTGTCAGGTATTCTCTGATCCATTGCAGTGCCCTTCCTGTTATATGCGCCTGATGCTCTAGCTTCTGCACTAATCTCTTGTGAGGAACTGTGTCAAAGGCCTTCTTGCAGTCCAAGAAGATGCAATCAACCCACCCCTCTCTCTCTTGTCTTACTTCTGTTATTTTATCATAAAACTCCAGAAGGTTTGTGACACAGGATTTACCTTCCGTGAATCCGTGCTGGTTGGCATTTATACTCCTGTTCCGTTCCAGGTGCTCCACCACTCTCCTCCTGACAATCTTCTCCATAATTTTGCATACTATACACGTCAATTACACAGGTCTATAGTTTAGTGCCTCTTTTCTGTCTCCTTTTTTAAAAATGGGAACTACATTTGCCGTCTTCCATACCTCAGGTAGTTGCCCAGTTTCCAGGGATGTGTTGAAGATTGTGGCAAGTGGCACGCACAACATATCTGCTCCCTCTCTAAGGACCCACGGGGAGATGTTGTCCGGTCCCATTGCCTTTGAGGTATCGATGTCCCTTAGCAGTTTCTTCACCTCCTCCTCATGTGTATGTATGTCGTCCAACACTTGTTGGTGTATTCCTTGCTGGTGTCCCCATCTGGTCTGTCCCCCCAGAGTCCTTCCTGTCTCTACTGTAAATACTTCCTTAAATCTCGTGTTGAGCTCCTCACATACCTCTTGATCGTTTCTTGTGAGTTCTCCACCTTCTTTCCTCAGCCTTATCACCTGGTCCTTGACTGTTGTCTTCCTCCTAATGTGGCTATACAACAGTTTCGGGGCAGATTTGACTTTCGATGCTATGTCGTTTTCATGCTGTCGCTGGGCCTCCCTCCTTATCTGTGCATACTCGTTTCTGGCTCTTCTACTAATCTCCTTGTTTTCCTGGGTCCTATGCCTCCTGTACCTTTTCCATTCTCTGTTGCACTTAGTTTTTGCCTCCCTACACCTTCGGGTAAATCAAGGACTCGTTTTGGTCTTCCTATTATTTCTGTTTCCCTTGGGAACAAAACTTTCCTCTGCCTCCTTGCACTTTGTTGCCACATATTCCATCATCTCGTTTACTGATTTTCCTACCATTTCTCTGTCCCACTGAACCTCCTGCAGGAAGTTTCTCATACCTGTGTAGTCCCCCCTTTTATAGTTTGGCCTGTCCCCTTCAGTTCCTGTTACCTTCTCCACTTGTAACTCTACTATATAGTCAAAACTCAGCACCACATGATCGCTAGCTCCAAGGGGCCTCTCGTAAGTGATGTACTCAATGTCCGAACTGCTCAGGGTGAACACAAGATCCAGTCTTGCTGGCTCATCCTCCCCTCTCTCTCTGGTTGTGTCCCTGACATGTTGATGCATGAGGTTTTCAAGTACCACATCCATCATCTTGGCTCTCCATGTTTCGGGACCCCTATGTGGCTCCAGGTTTTCCCAGTCGATCTCCCTGTGGTTGAAATCGCCCATTACCAGTAACTTTGCTCTGCTCGAGTGAGCTCTTCTTGCCACCTCAGCCAGTGTGTCCACCATCACCCTGTTGTTTTCTTCGTACTCCTCTCTTGGCCTCCTGCAGTTCTGTGGTGGGTTATACATCACTCCAATGACTACTTTATGTTCTCCGGACTGAATTGTACCTACAATGTAGTCTCTTTCTCCAATCATGTCCATGCCTTCCATTTCCTCAAATCCCCATCGGTGTTTTATGAGCAGTGCAACCCCTCCTCCCCCTCTACTCCTTCTATCTTTCCTCAGGATCTGATATCCTGTTGGGAAGATTGTGTCTGTTATTGTCTCAGCGAGTTTTGTTTCTGTGACTGCTATGATGTCTGGGGATTTTTCACTGATTCTTTCATTCCACTCCTCATGTTTATTCGTTAT